>NC_041223.1:3984572-4049756 GCF_002837175.3 Physeter macrocephalus | reverse complement strand
CCGCTGGGCCGGCGCGTCCGGAGCCTGTGCTCCGCAGCGGGAGAGGCCACAACAGTGAGAGGCCCACGTACCGCAAAAAAAAAAAAAAAAAAAATCAATGGGTCATTTAATAAAAGGTATTGCCACAGTTGACTGTCTATCTAGAAGACAAAAATAAGGGACTTTACACTCACACATATCTTGGACGACGAATTAAAATAAACTTTAGATGGCCAAGTGCTAATGCCAACAGAAAACCTAGCAGACTACAGATAAAATCCATATATTTTTAAATAAAAAATAGCATATTGGATTATAGAAAAGTTCAAAACTTTGTGTAGCAAAAGTTACCACAAAAAATGCCAGTAGACAAACATGAGTGGAAAAATTTTATTATGCAAATGGTCACGCATAACTGATTATAATATAAAATGAGATACTAAGTATTTGCAGGAGGGAACAAATAATGTAAAGAAAAATAAATATAATAATTAACAGAGGTGCAACTTTAAAGGCTCTGAAAAATATGAAGAGATCGAATTCACTAGTAGACAAATGTAAACAAAAGTAACAATAATGTCACTTTAGAGTACACTAACATCATGTAAGATATAAAGCCTGTTTCCAGAAGGTATGTGTGGTAAAGGATACTTTACAGCATTTCTGATGAAAATGGAAACTGATACTACCTATTTTTTAAGAAAATATGGTGACACCTATTAAAATCTTAAAGAAGAATATTTACATATCTTTGGACAAAGAAATTTCACTCTTCAATTTAACCCCTAGAAATCAATTACTAGAAATACAGAGGTTCCTTCCAGCTTTATTGGAAATGGGAAAAGGATAAGCAAACAAAATTATACACACACACACACACACACACACACACACGTATCCTGTAATGTGTACACACATCCTGAAGCAGGGAGGCAAGGAGGGAAGGAAAGGGTAAACATGAGAGAGATACACGCATATGCAATAACATTCTAGGAGGAATTTTCATAAAAATAATAAATGAGAGCATCATGTTGCCAACATTTTCTATACCATAGCTCATTTTTATAAAACAAACAACAACAACAAACCCCACAACCCTATGTATATACATCAGGCGGCTTACTTTAATCAGAGCCTGGGACAAGGACTCGGATGAACTTAGTTTTGTGGGAGTTGGTGCCCAAGTAGGAGTGAGAAAAGAGAGTATGAGGAAGACCTGTGCAGGGCTGTTACACCTCTATAATATCAAGAAGCCTTAACTGCTGTAGGTAACAGCATATTTCTGCTGGGACCACTGAGAATCATAGAGCAGGTCTCTCAGAATTGCCAATCTAAAGAACGGGAAGCTCAAGAATTCCTCTAGCATCTCCAGTCCCAGGTGTTTGAGGGTCACCCTACACTTCCACATGGTGCTTGCTTCTCTTTACAGTATTATATGATCCTGGTGTTGAGAGAAAGGAGAAGATAGACTGATGCATTCTGGTTGTTCATATATGGTCACCATGTGCTAGTAAAGAGGAAGATAGAAGATGCCTGCATAATAAACAGAAAAGAACAGTAAGAAGGAAAATAGACTTTACTAAGAAAGGAACACACATACGTGCATACAATCACATTTATGTATTGCTGCAAAATTATTTTTGTGAGTGGGTATAAAAATGTGTGTAGTGTCCTAATAAATATTTCCTAAATTGGATAAAAGAGAACAGAGACACAGCTTATCCAAACATGATTTAGATCACTTTTTATTATAAAACCTGAGTTTTAATTTATAATAATTAATAGATATATGAAATTATAATAGTTATAGAACACTAAAATGATATAAATAAGGAATAGATGAAAATGATTTAAAATATTTCTACTGCTCAGATTAAATTTTAATTAAGAAACTTGCCTTATAAAGAAAGGGGTATATATTTATTTTTAAATTACAGGAAACGAAAAAATAAAAGTAAAGAATCTATTATATGCGCGTAAAGTTTTTATGTGTGGATAATTATCCCTTAAAATGGGACCTTGCTGTATATACTGCTTCCTAATCTGTTTTGCTCTATTGCACTAACCTGCTTTACTTTTATCAGAGCATTTATTACCTGAAATTATCTTGAACTCACAAGAAGATAAATTCTGTGAGATTAAAGACTTTACCCGTCTAGTCATTGCTTTGCCATGGGTACCTAGGAAAGACCCTGACACAAAGCAGATGTTGAATGAATATAAATTATGAAAGAATTTTATTTTTTTGTTCAACTTGATACGTGCGGTTTAGTGGATAAAGGATACAACATTATAAAGAAGCTTGAAGTTATTCATCTTCTGAGCTGGTGTTTTACATTTAATTTTGTTTTCAAAGTTGTCACTATTAGAAGCAATGCTGTTCATTCTTGTAGCTAATCTTGGCACACAGCTTTTGTTTGCCTTGATTTAAATTTCTGTCTAGAGATTGATGGATGAAAGGGTATGCATAATTTAAGCGTTTTCATATACTTTGCCAAATTCAAATGTATGACCTTTTTTCCTTTCTATCAGCTTTGCCTGAGATTATCTTGAACCTTTGCCAACACTATGCATTACCATTTAGCACTGCCAGTTTGAAAGATAGAAAATGACTGCCCATTTTGTTTATATTTGCATTTCTTAGATAGTTAACAAGTTTGGACTTCATCATAGTAATTTATGTATTACTTGTTCATATCTTTTGCCAGTTTTAATGGAGCCACTGTCTTTTTCTTACTGATTTCTTGGGGGTTCTCAAATAATAAAAATATTAATCATTTCCCTGTCAAGTTATAAATATTCTTCCCAGTTTGTAATCTGCCTTTATTCAAGCTGATAATTTTCTAATGATATTCAAACTTAGTTTTTTCAATTTCTGGCACCTCAGTCAGTTTATGCCAAGAAATCTCAAATAGTATTTTTGTAAAGTCTTCCTTTTATTACCTAAATTTTGTTGTGTTTCTTGTATATTCTTTTGAATTGACTTTCTTTTGAAAATGCACTTAGTATCTGTGGATTTATACATAGCATTTGAAAAAAAAAGCACTCATGGTACATAATTGTGAACTAAGAGACATTGACCGAATAATGTAGTTAGTTGGCACTGCAGTTTAAATGATACTTGGGCAGTGCTGATTTATAGATCAGACCAACTCAGAAGCAGGTATCTACTGACCTGCCATGTGGACTTTATCCCTGACCATGCCATTTTCTTCAGCTCCAGTGAAACCACATATTCTTTTTTTCTCTCCAGGCCCCTCAGCAAGGAGTATGTCCTGCCAAAAAGTATGAGGAGGGAAGTCAGGGAAACCAGTGGAGTGGTGGATGTGTCTGCTGGTGTCTGGCTTCTAGCTGAGATGTGTGAAGGGGCAGAGGGGTGGGCACCCATGTGCCCTGAGGATGGAGCCGCATGAATGCATGGAATGTTCCTGACCATAGTGGAGCAACACATTTGTTAGCACTTCCTGTTCACCAGGTGTGAGCCAAGTGAGTGAGAACTTCCCTTCCATTAACCTTAGACCTCGCCCAGGTGAAATGCTGGGAATGGAAAGATGATCCCAGGTGATGGGTGAGCCACAGAAGGCTGAAGAAAACAGAGACACAAGTTGTCTGGGTGAAGGACGCTGAAGGTGAGAGCTTCATAACCTGGGAAGGACACCTGAAAAACTCACTAATATGTTACAAGAATTTGAGTAGTTTATCATATGTCAAATGTAGACAGAAACACCTCTGAGTAATAACCAAGTCCCTGGAGTTCTCAGGACGGTTCCAGCAAAAATAAAATATCCCCTACCTGTTTACTGAGAAGAATCAGAAAACAGTCATAAATTGGGTGGGAAGGCAGGCCATGTCACCCCTTCCTTAACAGCAAGATTCCTACCTTCAGGCAAGCCCAAGCCAATAGACTTAACTTCCAAATAATTTGGAACGTTTCCTTTTTCCTCCTAAAATTAGATATTTTAAATATGGAAAATTATGGAACTGAGACCATTTGTGGAAGAATGAAAATGATTGGAAAACTTTTCATCACTAAAAAAGTTAATTGAAAGTTATTTTTTTACCTAGCCTAAATTTCATTCATGTGTAGGAGAAAAACTTTTCCCACAGAATGCTCAGTGGGGAGAAAAAAACAATTGTTTTCTGATCCACTGGAAATCCTGTTTCTGCAACATGAGGAATAGAATTATAACCATGGACTCAAATCAAAAGAGTACATTTCAGAAAGAATATTTTTAAAGCTGGTCAAAACTACAAGGAAGTTGATCATGGTTCATGCGTGTATCCATTTATGGATAATTACTGAACTGTATAATTACGATTTGTGTACCTCTCTGTTTACCTGATATAATTTAATTAAAACACACCCTTTTAAAAAAAAAAAGGTCTGGTTTGACAAGTTTATCTGAAAATGATTTTATGAATTTTCCCTTGGAAGGAGCAACTGGAACTTGCCTGACCACAAGGATATGTTGCTGGTAAAAGCTGACAGCTCTAGGCCCCCTGTAAACAAGACGGTCACTGAGATCAAGGGACAGCTAAGAGCCCCGCTCTCGGACGGTCATTCCTAATGCCTGGAAATGTCCACAAGTCTCCCAATAGTTTTATACACTGAAAATGGCTTTCTGTTCCAAAAAGAGTAAAATATCAATATATTACAAAGTCTGTAATTATGAATCTTATAGGCATCCTTTCCCAAATCATACCTGCTTCATCAGCATTCAAATGCCAGGATAATCTGCAGCAGAGTTAGATACCTTCTCTCTCATCTGGGATGCTTCTCTTGCTTTTTCTCCTTCCCTCTCTGGGCAAATCAGCCCTCATTAAGTGAAGCAGCTGTCCAGCCTGCTGGAGCATGGTCTACGGCCAACAAACAATGCCCCAGGGAGATAGAAGGAAAAAGAAAAGGGGGAGAGAAGCCTGAGAGGAAATCTGCTGGAACTCGGCTCAGTCTGTGTCCCACTGCTTACGCTGAGCTGCTGGCTTCAGGCACCAGGAAGGTGACTTTGATGAGGGAATTGAGAACGCCCAATTAAATGGTGGGGCCTGGGATTAGTTGAAAAGAACATTCCCGAAATAAAGGGACAACTTCAAACGAGCTTCGGCCACCGTGAAGCAATGAGGGCTCGCCTTACCACGCCTTGTGAATTTGCAAAGAGGCCGGATTATTATATTCATTGATGTTTAAATATTGCCACATAATTTAAAGGACTGTGTGGTCTAATGCATGTGGGTCAAACGAAACACGTGTGTGGGCTTAATTTGACTATGGATGACAGGTTTGTGATCTCAAAATGCTAAGACTTCATTCAGTGGATCCAAGAAAACCTGAATTCAGCTTGTGAAAGATGTTTGTGGTGTCAAAATATAATGTATGAATATATAAGATGTATCAACAGCAGAGGTTCCGACTGAAGTCTACCAAACTATTTCTTCTATCAGTAATTCTCCAAATATAGTCTATGGTCCCCTGAGAGTCCCTGAGGATTCTCACGGTGTATTAATTTCTGTTTCTGAATTTTATATTCATGTGGAACAAATACCACACACTTACAGGCTTAAAACAGTGCACTTTTATTGTCTCACAATTTCCCTGGGTCATAAGTCCAGACATGTGACTGGATTCTCTTCAGGTCTCACAAGGCCACCAGCAAGGTGTCAGCAGGGTGACGTTCCTTCCTGGAGGTTCCGGGGGAAATCCACTTTCGGCCTGTTTAGGTGATTGTCAGAATTGAGTTTCATGCAGTTTTAGGACTGGAGTCTCATTTCCTTGCAGGCATTGCTCTCAGCTTCTAATTAGTTCTAGCAGCTTCCAGTTGCTGCCTGTATCCTGTGGCACATGGTCACCTCTTTCTTCCAAGCTGGCAACAGTGGGTCACATCTTTCTTGTATAATACTTCTAAGCTCTTTAACTTCCAGTAGCCTCTTCTGCCAGAGAAAATGCTATGCTTTTAAGGACCCCCGTGATCAGACAAGCCACACCCAGATAATCTACTTTTTTTAAGGTCAACACAACACAGTCTGGGGAGTGATAGCTCATCACCTTCCTTCACAGACCCTGCGGAATTTTGGGAACCATGCTCAGGGGCCCATGAGTTAAATCTACTTTTACAATAATACTAAGATGTTGCAGAAGCAATTGTATGTAAATCTCCTGGCTCCTTAGGATCAAGACAGTGGCACCAAACTGGGCTGAACAAGTCAGTAGATTCTCCATGGCCAAACACCCAGAGTGAGAGGGAGAAAAAATAATCTAAATAATATTCTTGATAAAAAGGTAAAAATGTATGAATTTATAAAAATCATAACCCTTGAGTTCACATCTTTTTAACATAGTTTAATGAAATGGGAAGTATTGATATGTATAAATGATTTCTGATGGCTATCTCTAGGAAAAACATGGAGTAGTTTGAGCTGCAAGCTGAACCAGCTGCCTTTTCATGAAATACCATTTTACTTTTCCTTTTTTTAACATCACTTTTAAAATTTTTTAATTTTATAATGAAGTATAGTTGATTAACAATGACTTGTTAGTTACTGGTGTACACAAAAGTTATACCCATACAAATATCCATTCTTTTTCAAGTTCTTTTCCCATTGAGGTTATTATAGAATATTGAGCCAAGTTCCTTGTTCTATACAGTAGGTCCCAGAAAATATACATTTTCTGTACAGTAGGTCCTTGCTGGTTATCTGTTTTAAATATAGCAGTGTGTACATATCAACCCCAAACTCCCAATCTATCCCTCCCCTTTCCCTGCCCTTTCCCCCTGGTAATGATAAGTTCGTTCTCTAAGTCTGTGAGTCTGTTTCTGTTTTGTAAATAAGTTCATTTGTGTCATTTTTTTTTTAGATTCCACATATAAGCAATATCATATGATATTTGATTGACAATTTCTTGAAATTAGCATCAAAGCCATTGCTTAAAGGAAAAATAAATGACAGTAGTTATTGCTGACAATAAAATTTGAGAATGACGTTAGCAAGATGACAAGATAAGAGATTCTACTGCTTTTCCCCTTACCGACACATCAGTTTGAACATCTACACAGGAAAATACCTTCACAAGAGCTAAGGATTCCAGGTGAGAGACTACAGCACCTGGGTGGGGCACAGAAATAAGAAAAGACACAATGAAGAGGGTAGGCAGTTCAGTTTCACATTACCACTGCCCCCCGTCCACCATGCATGGAAGGAGATACTCTCCCTGTCGGGGAAGAGGGACGAAGTGAGCACCCAACTTCACGCTGCTCATGCACAAGATGATGATGGCTAAAAATACCGTATTGACTATGGGAAATATGCTAAGACAGAAACGTTTGGATGTGTTCATCAAAAAGAAATGAGGAAATTTTAAAATATAAAATATTTTATACATTATATATTTTAAAACATAAAATAATCTTTGAGCTTTCAAGTGAAATTTAGATTTTTGGAAAACAAGTATCCAGCAACATGAACTTAAAAACTTCCAAGTATCTGTAGAGCTTTCTGATAAGATTTGTGGTGATATGAACAAATGTGGTTTCTAAAAAAATATTGTACACTAAAATGAGCCAATATTTGAAAGATATGCATAAGTCAATAAAATAGTATTTTCTAGATGACCAAAATCACATTTGGTAAAAGATCCATTGAAAGTGCAATATAGACCAGTATAATATAGAATCATAAACCAAAAGGTTATGGTTTGAGAGTCTACACTGCAACTAAATTTTGAGAAACGACCATTTGTTGAATTTGGGTATAATATCAAAGAGGAATATTCACTGTTATCCAGAAACGCTACTAAAATACCCTTTCCTTTTTTTTTTTAAATTAATTAATTTATTTATTTTTGGCTGTGTTGGGTCTTCGTTTCTGTGCGAGGGCTTTCTCTAGTTGTGGCGAGCGGGGGCCACTCTTCATCGCGGTGCGCGGGCCTCTCACTATCGCGGCCTCTCTTGTTGCGGAGCACAGGCTCCAGACGCGCAGGCTCAGTAGTTGTGGCTCACGGGCCTAGTTGCTCCGCAGCGTGTGGCATCTTCCCAGACCAGGCTAGAACCCGTGTACCCTGCATTAGCAGGCAGATTCTCAACCACTGCGCCACCAGGGAAGCCCACCCCTTCCTTTTTGGGTGACATATCTGTGTAAGACGAAATTTTACTTATAAACTTCAGCTAAAACTACATATTGCAATGGATTGAGTACAGAAACAGATGTAAATCCATCTGTCTTCTATTATGCCAGATATTAATAGATATCAACAGTAAATTAATGCCACTCCTTAACTGCATTTTTTTGTTTTGAAAAATGTAGTAATTTGTATAAAATATGTTGTTTGTTAAAAGACAATGAGTCAATTATGCTTAAATTGATTAATAAATATATTTTAAATGTTCTGTTTTAATTTCTAATTCAGTAAATATTGACAAATTTAACCCACATAAACAGAAACTTCTTGATGTTCTCAATAACTTTTAAGAGTGTAAAGGAGTACTAAGACTAAAATATTTGAAAAGGATAATAATATCACATTTCTCAAGCCAACTGAAAATTAATAAGTCAGTATCTCTTCCATGACTTTTTCTTAATCAGTTCTTCTCAATTTTTTTCCAAATGGCCAACTATTTTGTGTTAGTCAAGACTCAGCTTTTACATCTTCTCTTGTAGAAAGTTTCCTAAGACTTATCTTCTCCCAAACAGTAAAAGGCATTTCTCTTATCTGGTTCTATATATCATTATTAATACATTAAATAATAGTATTTATAATGTATTTTAATTATTGCTGTTTTTGACAATCTGCTCCATAGGATGGAAAGATGCCACTGCCTCATCTTCCTTAGGGACAGGATTTTAGACATTCTCTATCATTACTTCATCAATACTTAGCTCAGTCCTTGCATATGACCTGTGCTTAAAAATATTTCATTAAAAGATGAATCTGATTTTCGTTGAATTTTCCAATAGCTTGAAAATGTTGATGGATATGTTATACTCAAAATGTTTTTCTCCCAGCAAAGTCTTATTCCCAGGGGACTTTTTTTGTGTCATGATATATTTCCAGTGTTATATATGGTAGTAAAGATGTGTCAAAGAGGCCTTGAATTTGAAACCTTGTATCCACTGAAATGTTAACTATTTTCTATTATATTGTATAATAAGCGAAATTTTATTTTGTCACATCTCCACGATACTACTGGTCAACCTTATATCTTAAGGCCTATTCTGATGGTGAAGTGCATAGACCTTTGTCTTTTGGCCTCGCTTTTACTCATCTACAGTTTCACTTTCCTTTTTATTTTTTACCCTACCACAGAGCAACAGGAGCTAAGATACTGGAAGGGCAATTTAAACTCCTTAATAAACAAATTATTCTTATCAAAGTTGTTGCAGTGACATTGTGTCCATTGTACTGACAACTACCCAGAAGCTGCCATCTCAAAGATTCGTCCTTCACTGAGTGCTTTAAAAAATGTCACTATTGACAGCATGCACAGCAGCTATTTAATAGAGCAGACATATATTCTTTGGAGCACAGTGGTAGCCTCAGCTGTGAGACCTGTCATTTTTTCGGGTTCTGCTTCTTAGATGACCACCTTTCTTGCCCAGAACGAATTATTCCATCTCATGTTGCTGCCTGGCACACCGATTCATGCCTGCTGCTACAACTCTGTCTGAAGACTTGATTCCATATGTCACTGTGCTTGCTTTCAACTCATGCTTCCTGAGGTGACCTTCCTTCATCTGAGATGCTCAGAAGCTACTCAAATGTCAAGCTGTCATGTCATTCATCCTGAAGACATGCCTGTATCAGGATGCTTGGCTTCATTGCTTCACGACCTCCTCATTATTGATCTCCTGTTGCCATTTGCTATTAAGCTTCATGTGTAAGTGACTCTGATAGAACTTCTCAAGAAACTGAAGGTCACATCCAGACATACTCAAGTCTTGTAGTAAAAAAAAGAAAGGTTAAAAGGGACACTTACCTTTAGAAACTTGAGCTTGATGGGCCCTTGAAGCCTGGTTTCTCAAGAATGTTAGCTGTTGGAGTTTCTTTGAAATATGTTTTTCATTTCTTAGGTCATTTGTTAAACGTCTGAAAGAAAAAAAAATAGAAGTAAGACTTTGTAGCTGCTTTAAAACCATAGTATCAAAAACTTTATTACTGGAAGAATTATGTCATTGACTCCAATCTCCCATTCATACTGAGAGAGAGAGAGGAAGTATAGCATGGAAAATATGAACACAATAGCATCAAGATGCTCCATGAGATAATTTGATTTCTGATTTGCAATCTCAGAGAAAAATTTACAATTTTTACATTGCTTAAAAATATAATTCTGGTATATTTCAAAATTTGCATGGTAAATTTCATGAGTTTTATGGGGATATTTATAGTGTTTCTTCCTATGACACTTTCGTATTTCTTCTTGGATATTTGGACACTGTATTAAGATATTCTGAGTAACTTTCCCTTGTTTAATTCAGTCTGTACTGGATGTGCATATGTCATAAATAGCATAGTTGAAAATCTGAAGTTTGCTTCCATTCTGTTCTATTTAACAGGTAGCTTATTTGCTTAACCAGTCTCAGTGTTTTCATATGTAAAGTTGAGCTGCTAATACCATAACCCCTCTCTCCTGAAACTTTGGCATTGTCTTTTAAAAAATATTAACCTATTAAAATGTATACATTACTTTATATATTTCTATAAAATCATCCATAATCATGGATATAACACATTTAAGAAATTAATACCAGCTCCAAATTTATGTCACAACATTTACCACTTGGCTCAAAAAACACTCATACATGTAAATACTGAGATCTTATATATTTTAATGTTATTTCTAGCAAATTCTACTGTGTTATCAATAGAGAGACTCCGATGTAAGACCTAAATGTACTCAAGTATTTATATGAAAATAACTAGCAGGACATAAAATTGCATTTTTATAACTCTAGGACTGATGATTCTGCCAATTTGTAAACCAGTGACTAATATACATAAGGAAGTCCAAGAGATAAGTGAAGTATGTTGTTTGGCTACATGCAAATCTAACAAGTATCAATTTCAAGTTCCTAATAAAATTCATAAACTGCAGAAATGTTCTCCAATAAAATATATGCAAAAATCATATTTAAGAGTCATATATATATGCTAGTTATTAATTAAAATTTCAAAATTTACTTTGTTAAACCATCTGAAACACCTCTTATAATTAGCTATCATCATAAAAGCTCATTTAGTGCCCACAGTATGTTACTACCAAAAATTCAATTTAAATAACTTCGTTCCATGAATATTTTAACAAAATTTCGTTCAACTTCCAGTTATTAGTGGGAAAACTGTTCATATGTTTGGTCATGACTTTTTCTGCAAGAACCAACTGGCTCCAGACTTTTCTTCTCTGATGAGACCTGGGTAATAAATACCTCACCTCTATGCCCGCTCCAATCTTTGATCCTTTTAGCCTTTCTTGTACCTTGAAAAGATTGGAAAACAAACAAATGAACAAAACAAACTAAACAAACATGCAACACACTAGGGATGTGAATTCTGGAAGTAATCAGAAGAGTTTGTGGTCAGCCTGGTTCTAATTGTTTTAGAGTCCCTTGGCTCTTTAGAAGCAGGCAAATATTTAAACTTAGCTCTTTTGTTCTGGACCTTGGAGGGATTTTGGTTTTAGCTAGAGTTAATGCGAGCAAAGGGAAAAATCCAGGAAATGTAGAATAGGGAGTGGATGAAGGGAGACAGCAGGATGATGAAGGTAACAGGGCTTTTCTGAGTCCAGAGACAAAGGAATACTTTTCCATATTCCATTTCCTGAAGCCTTGATATCAAAGTTCCCTTTGTAAGTCATTTGAACGAGCTACTGTGACTACCTATTGGGAGAAAGCAAGTCACCTCCTTGGACACCAGGGCTGGTCTATTATTCCCAGGTTTGACAGCACCTAGATTTAGGTGGCATTTATATGTAAGAATAATGCAGTGTTGAGGCATGTCTTTGGAATCTGAATCCAAACAATACAATACTGTTTGTTTTACCTAGAAGATATTTTGCCCCAGACCAACAATCGTTCACTTGTAGTTCAAGGTCCCTCAGGTCAAATGTCACCTGTTTCGCTCCTTCACCGTCTCATTCACTCAGTCATTCATTCACTCACCCAGCAAGTGAGTGACTTAATTCAGCATTGTCGGAATGGCCACAGCCTGAAGTAGTTGCTAGGAATTCAAACAAGAAAGAAAGACAGCCCTTTCCCTCAAGGACTAGCCAATAATTAAAACAGAGTAATATGACATTGTTTGCAAGAATCGGGTATTCACGGACGCTAGGAGGGCACGCAGGCAAGAGGACCATATTGTGAAATGTTGCTGCTTACCCTCTCTCAGCTACACTCCAACTCCAGCTCCTTGTTCCCCTGCATCCTAGTCATGCCTCGGGGAGGCATTTGCCAGGCTGTGTTTTAATCATCCATAGAATCGCCTCCTTCACTGGACAATTAACTTCTGGAGAACACAAGCTAAGTTTGGTTATCTTTTTATCATCTCTACACTCAGCACAGCTGCTAAAATGTTTGCTAGAAATATGAAGAAAACAAAGGTCATTAGCTGGCCTTGGCTGTCTTCGGTTCACCTCATATGCCTCTGTAAAGCATTATTCTTCTGATCTTCTCTTCTCAAAATGACTATACCTTTGACAAATGAGTAGTGCAATGTGTGATGCAAAACCCTTCTTCCTGTAGCCGAAGTTAATTTGCCTGGACCTCATCTGTAATTTCCTCTCACCAGAACACTGCAACTGTTCTTAAGGAGGAACTTGTTTGATTATACACCCTATCGCCTTTCAATTGGGAGAGCTCAAATTACGGTAGAATTCAACATATGAGGCAAACACATGCGGCCATGAAATATCTTTCTCTCTCACCACTAAGTCACTGCTGCTAAATGAGTCTGCCATCCTGCAAAAAAAAATAAAAGGCAAGAGCAGCTATGTGACCCTGTAAGAGTTTCCTGTTGCTGCTGTAATAAATCATTCTTAGTGACTGGTAAAAAAAAAACCCACAGTATTATTATCATACTGTTCTAGGGGTCAGAAGAGTGAAATGGCTCTCACTGGGCTAAAACCAAGGTCTCAGCAGGGCTCTATGCCTTTCTGGATGCTCTAGGAGTGAATCTATTTTCCAGCTTTTTCCAGCTTCTAGAGGCTGTCAGAATCCCGCGTGGCCCCCTTCCAACTTCCAAGCCTCCAGGGGCTGGTTGAGTCTCCCAGTGCATCATCCTGACACACTTCCGCCTCCTTCCGTCACTTATAAGGACCTATGAGATTACATCGGGTCTACCCAGATAATCCAGGATAATCTCCCCATTTCAAAGTTAAGTTACTAGCAAATTAAATTTCATCTGCAATCGTAACTCACTTTACCATAGAACATGGCGTATTCACAGGTTCCAGGGACTCAGATGTGGACATTTTTGAGGGGGGCATCATTCTGGCCACCACACCCCCTTAATGTGCTTGCCTTAGAGCTCCCGCCTATGAAAGCCTGTTAGGGTAGCCCTAATGTATAAATTCGCACCTGCTGCACCGTCATGCTGTCAAGAAGCAGAGAACAAGTTAGTTCTTATCTTATGCCTAAAAGAAAGTGGGTCTCTAATCAAAGAATTTGATACACATAGTCTTTTTATATCAGAGTTGTTTATTCCAAAAGGGGCGGATGAGTTTGCAAATGCTTGCATCGCATTCCCTACTCTCTCCTTAGGAGAGAGATGGAGAAAGTTGTTTACACTTTGTGCTTTGGCTGGTATCTCAGGTGTCACAGCTGGATTGTTGGCATGAGAGTTTTTTGGTCTTTCTCAGTCCCCATAGAGACATCCAACCTGTCCTTCTGGGACTCGGGGCCGTCAGCTGCCTTCTGTCCTCACCACCCCACTGCTGCTCTGTTAGATTTCCTCCCAGGGCTGCTATCAGCACAAATGTATCAGCACTTTGTAACAGATGGTTGCCTTCAACAGTGAACACAGTCTCTTAATATACCACACAGGCTTCAAGAAATGCTGGGTGCACATCTTAGAGACAGGCTGGCTGCACAGTGAAGCACAGGCTGGGGAAAACAATTGCTGCCCTGGGAAACATGGGGCAGGATCCAGGGAAGGTGGCAGCGAAGACCCAGAGCAAACTGCTGTGCTTTCCTTTGCTGCATTCAGCCAAGAGCATGGCATATGTCCTAATGTGGTAAAGATCCACTCCATAACAAGGGCTTAGATGGTTGAACTTGCAGCTGAATAGACACCCAGACTTCTACCCACGGGCTGTTTGACTTGGAACAAATCACTAAAACCTTTTAAGTTCAATTTATCTGAAAAGTAGAGATGGCTACCTTTTACAGTTTTTGAGAAGAAGAGTTAGAAAGTCCTTTGAAAGTGGAAGAGCAAACAAACATAAGGAACTATTATTCGATTGTTTCTATTAAAGATAATATTGCCAGGCTTAATTAAAATCACCTGAAGTTTGGCGTAAGTTAGACATCAGCTCTCAACAGGGTCCTCAAAATTATTTGGAAATATGTGAGTTGTTTCGTGTTGCAAAAAAGTGTAGCAATGCACTGAGTTTTAGTGGGTTGGACCCATATGGGTTAGATATACGAAAATTCATAGGACAGCCCTGGACACTAAAAAGTTGTTGTTCAAATTCCTTCCTACTTGACAACCAAGTACCCCACTAAGACCCCTTTAGGACGATGAATGTCTGATACTAAAGCTAATACTCTTTTGAAACATAAAGTATTTCTGAGCTTTAATATCCATGGAATTATCCAGAAACAATTATCATGTAAGATGAGGAAATTTGTACTCTTTTGTTCAGACATTTTCCAAAAAGTTGTTTCCAGCTCTAGAAAATCAACATACCAACAGCCACACCTCTTGTGGTATATGTCACCCATCCAACACATGTATCAATCTGTATTTGTAACTGTAATATGCACAATGAATTTATTATATGAGTCTTATTTTTGCCTTATTTCAAAATGTCAAAAATAAAGAGAAAGGGTAACACTAATTAATTTTTGTGCTCTCTTGAATATAAATTGAAGTGGATGCAAGCATCCAACTATGTCATGATCGATTGTATTTGTCCTCCAATCATTTACATAATAAAATACATATAATTTTATTATAAATTACATTCTTTTCATTTTTTCACTGATTTTAAAGTTGGAATATTTGGTTTTTGTTTACTCATGCGTGAATGTACATTATATTATCCATGTATTTTTTTAAGCTGGTAGGCTGATTACGTTATTGCTTAACATAATCATTTTAGGGAAGGAACAGATTATAACACTGATTATTATAGCAAGAAATTTGGAATTAGGCAGACCTAAGATTCAGTCTGATTTCCAAATCTTAGTAACAATCTGACATCAACAGGTATTGACCTACTGATTTTCTTTGCCTTAAAATTATTGTGGCAATGAGAAAAAAATTGCAATGTGTAGAAATTCTTGTTTTAATGTAGTTGGAATTATCAATATATTTATTTATGGTTTGCATTCGTTAAGTCTTATTTAAGAAAGTCCATCCTGGAACTTCCCTGATGGCGCAGTGGTTAAGAATCCGTCTGCCAATGCAGGGGACACGGATTCGATCCCTGGTCCGGGAAGATCCCACATGCTGTGGCGCAACTAAGCCCATGCGCCACAACTGCGGAGCCCACGTGCCACAACTACTGAGCCCACGTGCCACAACTACTGAAGCCTGCACACCTAGAGCCCATGCTCTGCAACAAGAGAAGCCACAGCAATGAGAAGCCTGACCACCGCAATAAAGAGTAGCCCCTGCTCGCCCCAACTAGAGAAAGTCCACGCACAGCAACGAAGGCCCAACGCAGCCATAAATAAATAAATAAATAGATAGATAATTAGATAAATAAGAAAGTATACCCCACCATAAAGATTTTCTCCTACATTGTTTTAAACAATATTATGTTCTGTTATTCACATTTAAATTCATGATTCCTATGGAATCCAGTTGTTTATTACCGTATATTATTTGTCCTTTTTTTAAAATTTCTTATTTTGAAAGAATTGTGGGTTTATAGAACAGTTACGAAAATAGTACAGAAAACTCACTGCCTTTTTCCAGCTTCTTCTAATGTTACTGTCTTACATATCCATAGTGTAATTAGAAACAGCAGGACATTGATGTCAATGAAAGCCTAATAACTAAAGTAAGCATTGTATTCAAATTTCACTAGTCGCATGGAATAAAGTGCTCTTTATCAATTAAAATAGAGATCTGTTTATTGTTTCTCACGTGGATAACTGACTGCTTTCCCTGGACTATGTATTGATGATTTTCCCCATGGATAGGAAATGACAGCTCTGCTTTATTTCGGGTTTTCATATACACATGGATCTGTTTCTGGACTTCTTTTTTCTTTTCTGTGGATCTACTTATCAATCCCTAAATCTGTACCATCCAAAAAATGTAATACAGCTTTACAACCAGTATATATAGTATACTTAATATATATAATACACTTATCATATAAGATAAATCCTGTGTTGTTCTTCTTCAGGGGTGTCTTGGTTATTGTTGCCCTTGATTCTTCCATATAATTTTGGAATGTGAGGTGGTGTATATAGAATGTAAAGAACATAGTAAGTACTCAATAATTTTCTAAATGAGATGTTGTAAATGAACTAAGTACAAGAATATCTTCAATATTTATTTTTCCCAGTAACTACAATTATTGCAAATTTGATAGTAGATTTATATTGAAATATTTCTTAAAATGTATTCTATCCTCCTGTGTGTATATTACATTTAATTTGCCTCCAAGCTGTCCAGTTATCTAGTTATATTACATTCTTCTGGGGTTTTTCAGAATCTCTTAAATTCTTCACTAACAAATTATTATGTACCCATTTAACACATTCTTTATTTGTTTGACTAATTTTTAGGAGTCCTTTGTATATTTTGGACACAAGTCCTTTGTTCAAGAATACCTATTCAGATTCTCTCTGTATATCACCACTTTCAGAGCTACCACCTTGTTTTGAAACACCATCATTTCTGACCTGGACTAATAAAATAATATCTTAACATCTTAACTGGTCTTACGTCTACTATAGTCATGTTTGTTTTTAATGAACCTCTTGATTGAAATGTAATATACACAGGAAAATTTCCACAAATTACAGACTTACAGCTGGATGTGTATATGTTATATTTGGATATGTCATATTTAATCATCTTACGGTTCAAAATATTTTCTCATCTCCTTTGTCACTTCTTTTTTGACTCATGAGTTATTTAAAAGTACACTAATTAGTTCTCTATGATTTGGAGACTTTCTACTTACCTACTTCTTATTGATTTCTAGATTAACTTCTCCATATTCGCATAGCATACTCTGAATGAGTTCCACTCTTAGGATGAAAGACAGGTTGTATAGTCCAGCAAATAATTACTTCCATGCCAATGTTATCTATATGCCAATTGGGTCAAATGAATTGATCCTGTTTGGATTTTTCACATCCTCACTGATTTTGTTTAATTTCTTTGTTCTATTGGATAACTAAGAAGGGTACATTAGAGGATTCGAATTTGGCTATGTTTTTCTTTTTTTCCCTTTCCTCTCAGTTCTATTAATCATTATATCACATTTTAAAGCTATATTTTTAGGTCCATCCAAATTCATAATTGCTGTATTTTCTCAGTAAGTTGATACATAACATTAGAAAATGTCCTTCTTTATCTTCTACGAATTCTTACCTTAATGTCTACTTTGATATTGTTATGTTATATCAGATTTCTTTGAGATAATGTTTGATTTGTTTATTTTTTCTTACTTCCAAGTTTTATGTAATGTGTATACTTAAGACTATCTCTTGTAAGCAATATTGATTAGGGTATTTTTAATAGAGTCTGATAATCTTTGCATTTTAACTGAAGTACTTAATCCATTTGCTTCTAAATTTACATTATTGACACTTCATTTAAATGTGTATCTTGTTTTTATATTCATTTTCTCCTTCCTTGCTTTCTTTTGTATAATAAAATATTTATTTTTATCATTCATTCTACCCTTTAATTTATTCCATTGGTTACCTTATTAGCATCCATCAGTTAGTAATATCTAATATGTATAAATTCTTTCAGGGCAGGAACTTTAAAAAATTTTAACTGTTTCCTGTTCTATTAATTTTGTCTTTAATTCCATATATTTTAAATACAACCCAAAATTATTACTGATGTTTTATATAGCCAATATTCATTTATATTTGTTACCGCCAAAACGGCAATTTCCTGGGTCCTTGTCCCCCCTGAAAGAATTCAATCAAGAAACATAGTAGCAAGAGTTTTTTATTAAGCAAAGCGAAAGTACTCCCCCCGAGAGAGAGAAGGGGAGCGGGCTGTCTGGAAACCAGAAACAGCCCCGCAATGGGGGTAGGGTTGGTTTTTCAAGGTGGTAGAAAGTCCCTTCCTGTGTCCTGTGTCATTTGATTGACAAGTTGATTGACAGCTTTAGATTATATAACTTTTCTCCTCGTGTGCAGTCACTTACCCATAAGCACCCAAGGGAAACCCACGGTGGGCGTGGGGGGCAGCAAAAACCGCAATGCTAATTTATTACAAATACGGCGTAATGAACCCCGAGTTACTTTGGGGCACCTTTCAGGTCTTCGTGCGCCTGCGCCAGCCTGTGCTGGCAGGTTGTATCTTGTTTGCTCCTGATAAGGCTGGAAACTTAGCGGTCCTTGATCACAGAAAGGGAGGATTTCTGGGCATGTTCTGATCACTAGTGTGTGGGGGGGAAAGGGTAGAGAGAAAGATGACCCCATCCAGGATGGGGCAGGACCTGCTCACGTCTGACTAACTACCTAACAGATTTACCCCACGTATAACCTTTCCTTAGTTATTACTTTCTGCATTTTCATGTTCCATTTCTTCCTGAAGAATTTCTTTTATTATTCTTCGGCTGCAACTTCTGCTAAACAAATTCTCTCAGTTTACATTTATTTAGAAATTTCTAAATTTTGCCTTTAGTTTTTGTTTGTTGTTTTTGGGGTGCTTTATTGTTTTGTGTAAGTGCCTATGTATGTGATTATAATGGAATGCCCGACGAAAATTTATGGACTTGAGAACAGGTCTAATGTTTCCCTTTTTAATCTGGAGTTAGGAAAAACTGCCAATAGTTTTCCATTTATAAAGGTTAATAGGTCTATTTATATTAAGGATGACTTTTTATTTCCCTGGAGATATCACTACAATGTTCCTTTTAATATCTAGATATAGAAAAGGTATCTACTTTTTGGTTTTGTAAGATAATAACCAAATATATATTTTTCTTGGACCAGAGAACCAAATTTTTATAAAGGAGGACCAAATAATATGTTTCAGGCTTTTGGGGCCATAGAGTGTCTATCACAATCAACTCTGCTGTTGGACAGTAAAACATCCATAGACAATATTTAAATCAAAGAATGAGGCTGCGTTCCTGTGAAACTTTCTTTACAAAAACAGGTGGTGGGTGAGCTTTGGCCTGCAGATTTGCTTTGCAACCCTTAGTCTAAGGCTTGGTGTCTACGAAGAAATTGGTGGGTGAAGACAGACATGACTTCTAATAATTTGCATCTATTTGCATTTATATGGAGGCCAAAGAACCATCTGGGCAGGAGGGAAGCAGGATCTTGACTCCTTATCATGGATATTTGTGCACACTTGCTGGACTCGGGTGGGGTGTGAACTAGTGACAGACACTAAACCCCAGAGCATAAGGTTGAGAAAGTTGTTTATGGCAGATACCGAAACTTCTGAAGATGCAACGACTATGGCATGGTGGAAATGCCTTGGGGAAAATGTCCAGCAGTTACGTAGGTTTGCTTGTGAAAAGTGGATGGAATGTCCATGCAGTTGTTTTTCTTGTGTGCATATTTTGTGTGCATACACGTGTGTGTACGTATGCATGTGTGTGTGCACGGGTGCCTGTGAGTGTATTGAGTAGGTCATCTTCATTTCCGATGCACTTTCTTCATTCCTGAAGGTTCGTCCAAGTTTCCATCAGTACTAATTCCCCAAAGAACTTCTTTTAGACTCTTCTTGTTGAACAATCTGCTGGTAATACATTCTATTAATTTTCCTTAATCTGAATTTTTCTCTTAATTTCTTCTGGATATGAAATTAGTGGCCTGACAATTCCTATTTTTCATTTGTTTGTTTGTTTGTTTTGAGGTGAGTTTTTTCCCCACTATCTTCTAATCTCCAAACTTCCTGTTGAGAAATCTGCAGCCTTCAAATCATTGTCCTTCTGTGTGACATATATCATTTCTCTAACTGCTTTCAAGACAATTTTTCTTTATCTTTGCTTTTCAGCAGTTTGGTTATGATATGCCTAGAGGGGGCTTCTTTGAATTTAACCTGCTCAGGGCTTAGTTACTTAAATTTATGTTTTTAATAAATTTGGTAAATTTTTGGCCATTGAGAATTTTACTCTTATTTGGTCTACCCACTATCCCCTCTTTCTGGTACTGCAGATAGACATATCTTGGAACTTTTGATGAATGCCTGGGATTTTGCTGATTTTATTCTTTTTATTCTATTCATCTTCTGCTCTTGCGAATGAACAATTCCTACTGAAATACCTTTAGTTCACTGACTCTCTTTTCTCCACCATCTCTATTCTGATATTGGGCTCCTTTCTATTTGGCTCATTTTTATAGTTGTCATTTCTGTGCTCGGATTTTCCTTACTTTTATTCATTTCAAGTGCGTTTTCTTTTAACTCATGGAGCATAGCTAAAATAGGTACCTGTATTTGTCAGCTCAGGCTGCCATAACAAATTACCATAGACTAGGCAGCTTAAACAACAAAAAATTTATTCCTCATAGTTGTGAAGGCCAGAAGTCCCACATCAGTATTACTCAAGTTTGGTTTCTGGTGAGGGATGTCTTTCTTTCTGGCTTGAATATGGCTGTGATTTCACTGTGTCCTCACATGGCCCTTTCTTGGTGCATGTGCTTAAAGAGAGAAAGAGATTTCTTTTTCTCCCTCTTCTTACAAGGCCACCAATCTTATAAGTTTAAGACCTTTCCCTTATGACCTCATTTAACCTTAATTACACCCTAAAAGCCTCATCTCCAAATAGAGTCATATTGGGGCTCAGGGCTTCAACAAATGAATTTGAAGGGGACACAGTTCAGTCTGTAGTGGAACTTTAACCTCTTGCTTTGCTAATTCCAATATCTTGAGTACTTAAAACTTGGAAAATAGAATCCACATGTCATTATCTTTGAGCAATTGTTTTTGCTAAATAACACTGAAGAATGACACTGAATTCCAACTCACATTCTTCCTGAAAAAGTAATGCAATGTGGAAAATACATTTTTTAAAAAAACTATCATAACAGCACGCTACTAATATCCTTTATCTGGATCAGCCAGGGCTAAAGGGTAGACAAGGCTATGAGGATAGTCATATAAAAAGACTCCATCAGATAAAGAGCTTCATAATCAAATATATCAGGAGGTCTTAGGGCACCATACAGAAATTTTGTGGCAGGAGTGTGCCTCATGTGTGTCCTTCTTGATGCTGATCTGGAGAAGTTATTTTCTGACATAGGGGAAGACACGCAGAAGAATGAATCTAATCACATCTTTAATGCAACCAGTGCCCACATTTCTACTGCATCCAGACTCACCATGGTGAGAACACCAGACGTCACTGACTTTGAAGCATTAGAGCCTTGTAAGGGAGGTCATGGGTACTATTAAAAATACAACACAGAAACCTAATTTGCACTGAGTGTGGGGCTTTGGCTAGGGAGCATACCTCTGAAGTGCTGAAACTTAAACTTTAAGACCAAAAGGATGCAAAAAAGTCATCTAATAGACTGGGGGAGTGTGACCCAGGCAAATGGACCAGAATATCCAGGGTCTCTGCTTGGGAAGGTGTTTGGCATAGTTGGAATAGAAATGAAAGTCTGTCAAATTACTTGAGAGGAAAAATAGAATGATATTAAACACTTTTAGAAACAGAGTCAAGGGCTAGATGATGGATCATTTGGCCATATTTTGGACTTTGTATTTTAAAGAGTGTACCATATGCAGACCTTGGAATCTTTAAGGAAAGAACTGCCCTCAGTCAATATAAATGCTTAAAAGTGACCTGGGTGTGGTATAGAGAATGGAGTGGATGGGGACAGGAGTTAGTCTCAGGACATCAGGTGGAGTGACTCTACACTCTGTGAAGACATCATGGTGGATTTAACTAGGGTTTTTGCAATGAAGAGGGAGTGAAATGGATATTTTTTGGAAATACCCTTGAAGTTGCATTGACAAGATTTTTAGTAGAGAAGGAAAGGTAAATGTCAGAAGTAATTCCCAGGTTTGGCTTGAGCAATTGGTTTAATGTAGGTGCTATTTTTTTGAGGTGAGGAAGACTAGGAGATAAACAATGGGGCAAGATCAAAGTATGTAAGGAAGCTGGACCTTGGTATAAAGGCCTCCGCAGATGGAGAGAAGATACTTTCCGCAGATACTTCACCAAAATCCAACTCCCTCACTCTTATCACTTATCTCATCCTCCAACATAAGATCCAGAGAAAAAAATCTAATAGCATCAAGTGAACTGTAAGGGAATATCCTCGCACTCAATTTGAGAAAGTGCTAGCATCAATCACAAGCCTCTCTGCTCAATGATTAGCAAACATGAAAACCAGTATGAGTCCTGCGAAATTATTTTTGCAATATAAGAAGAATCAAACTATAACTAGATAAAAAATAAAAATTAGATTTTTAAAAATTTTAATTGAAAGAAAATCAATTTTGGACAAAATCTGTTTTAAACTATCTCAAAAATTAATTAAAACAAGATATAAACATGAGAAAAATTTTAATGCCACATTTATAAAACTAAGTGAAATAACAAGTCATGCCACAACAACTTGCCGCTGACACTGAGAATAAGTAAACAGGCCATTTATTAATGCAGAAAAATAAATCAGGGGTGAAGTTATCACATATGCCTGGAAATCAAAGGTGAAGAGGAAATGTAGACAAAGATGATAGGTATAAAGAATAATAGGGAAAAATAAAATAAGCATAAAGACTACCATAGAAAGGAAAAATGGGAAGAATTTCCAGACAATGATAGTCCACCTACAATATTCAGAAGAATCAACTGAAAAACTACGGTTCAAAAAGGTCTACATGAGATCAAAATATAAATATTTTATACACAAGCAAACACCAATTACAAAATACCAGAGTAAAAATGTAAAAGATAACATAAAATAAAATACCTAGGAAATAACATTACAAATTAGAAGATATTTATGAAGATGTAATGGTGGTCTGAATTACTAGGGGTATTGTGTCCATGGCATAGAATCAATATGACAAAGACATTAATTCTTCAAAATTAAACTATAAATACAGTACAATTACAAGCAAAGTTTTAACGGGATTTTTCATAGACCCTGACAAATGATGCTAAAACATATATAATGTAATATGTGCACATGAAGATCTGAGATTATTGTGGAAAATAACAAATGTAGAGGTTTTCCTTCAAAATATCAAAAGAGATTTTACATTTCAAGTTTCTAAAACTGTGTAGGATTTGTACTAAATGAATGGAATGGAAGAGAACTGAAAGTATAAAGATGAAGATATATATTCATTCATGAAGTTGAAAGAGCCCTTATGATGAGATCAGTGCCTTTATAAGAGACCCCAGGAAGCTCCCCTGACCTTCCACCATGTGAGAATGAGAAGTCTGCAACCCAGAAGAGGGTCTTCGTCAGAACCTGATCATGCACCATCATCTGGGACGTCCAGCCTCCAGAACTGTGAGAAATAAATTTCTGTTGTTCTTAAGCCACCCAGTCTTGGTTTTCTGTTATAGCAGCCTGAACTAAGACAGGGAGGAAAGGGGTCATAGAGAAGACCCTAAACCAAAGCCTAGCAAACATTGATAGATGCGCTTCAGCAAAAGGAATTAATTCTATATGTACTTAAAAGCAAAATTAAAGGATAAAGACCTGCAGAAATATTTTCTGCGTATATAACAAAGGAAGAATATGGTAAAAAATAATTTAAAATTAATTTAAAAAATAACAATACCCCTAAATTAAAAAAGAACTTGGGATTAACATATACACACTACTATATATAAAGTAGATAATCAACAAGGACCTACTGTATAGCACAGGGAACTCTATTCAATATTCGGTAATAACCTATATGAGAAAAGAAACTGAAAAAGAATGGACATATGTATATGTATAAATGAACCACTTTTTTGTACACCTGAAACTAACACAACATTGTAAATCAACTATAATATAAAATAAACATTTAAAAACACATTGTTAAACTTTTCCTTAAAAGAAGGAATATAACAAGAATTAAATAAAATACTTGATAATATAGGCATACCTTGTTTTCTTGTGCTTTACTTTTTTATGCTTCATGGATAGTGTGTTTTTTACCAATTAAAGTTTTGTGGCAACACTGTGTTGTCAGATGACGGTTAGCCTTTTTAGAAATAAAGTATTTTTAACTAAAGTATGAACATCTTTTAAGACACCATGTTATTGCACACTTAATAGAGAACAGTGGAGTGTAAACATAACTTTTATATGCACTGGGAAACCAAAAAACTCGTGTGACTCCCTTTGTTGTGATATTCACTTTATAATTTGGAACTGAACCTACAATATCTCCAAGGTATGCTGTAATAAAGAAAAGTTATTGAACTTGACTAGTATTGCAGAATATACAAACTAAACCAGAGTTAATATTTCCACTGGTGAGACTGGTAAAATTTGTAGTTTTATACCATCATTGCCAAGTGTGAGGAAATGTATATCCCTGGGCCCTCATGGTTGACTGTCATTTCAGGTAGTCCTTGAAAGGGAAAAAAAAAAAAAAAAAGAAAAACCCTGCCAATCTAGAATTCCACACTTTGAGCCTTCATTAAGTCAGAGAGGCATACTTGGATGTGTTACAAAAAACAAAGATAAGAACTGAATAATATTAGAGTGTTAGCACAGATTACATTTGTTGCAATTTGTTTGAATTATCTAAATACAAGTTGAAATTATCCAATTCAAGTTGAAGTCAATTCTTTTTGGACTTAAATGTGATGTGGTTGCCATAGAAACTGTTTTCCTTTTTCCCAAGAAATTCTTTAAAAGAACACCTGTGTCAATAAGCATATATCTGAAATATGTAAACTCTTACAACTCAATGTGCTTTAATTTCTTCTACATTATGTCCTGTATTTCCCCGAAAGAGTAAAGATGAATAATAAGTCTCATAACTATCACTGTAGGTCAAAACGTCTCCATTTATGCACAGTTACATTTTTTCTGATTTCCTGGGAAAACAAAACAAAAATTCAGCACAAATACTTTTGAAATGATGGCTTTTTTTGATCTGAATAGAAGGGAAGGAGGAGGAAAATGACGGTGGATTTTGAGGAAGAAGGGATACTGGAATGCAGCCTTGATAAGTAAAAGTATTTTAAAGAAATTTAAAATCCACCTGGCACTCAGATAGAAAAAGCAATGAAGATTGAGCTGCAGCACTGACACTTCTTTCTGGATGCAGAGGACTGTAATGACTCATTCTTCATTGCTATGCCGAGTCTATCTTCCAGCACAAGGCTTCATTAAGGTTAAAACAAATGTAAAAAGCAAAATGCAAGGCTAGTGTCAGCATGGTACTGGCAAGTCTCAGTGACCCGTCACGGTGACATAAACCCCGATGTGCCCAACTGGAAGCTCCACTAGCAAATGTGTCTAATGACAGGGACCTCGGGACGACTCTATAGAAATGAAATTGGGAGTCACTCTAATGCCACCTGACAGCGTGGAGACTGACCTTCACAGGCACTAATGTGACATAAATGATGCCTGAGTAACCAGGCTCAGAGAAACATAATTGGCAAAGTAAGAGATTTGAACAGTGTGTATAAAAATGTGGGGGGGGGTGCAGAGAGGAATTGTCACTTCTATATGTTTCCAGGAATGGTTAATTGTATGTGTGTTAAATGAAAACATGGGTGAGTCCAACGCAGCCTTCATAGAGCAGCAGCAATATTAAATATAAAACAATCATAAAATACTATTTGTGTGTGCTTTGAAGTAAATTTTTCACGTGTGAAAGTTGTCAGGTTGCAAGTCAAGATTTATCCTAAGGGCTGGAACAGACTGAGGTTCCCTGGAAATATTGATATATTCCTAGTTCTTCTATATGGCGATATCACACTGTTCTCTGCACAAGGTGTGTTGTGTGTGTGTGCACACATTCACGTGCATTGAGAGGGGAAGGGATGGATGGATGAAGAGTGAAAACCAGTGATATTGTCACACATTTTCCAGACGGCTCATCAGTGGCTCCTAAATTCCTAAGTAAAGGGGTCCTGGTGGAGGATCCCTTGTCGGTAGAACTTTTCTTGAAGCTGCATAGCGTGTGTTTCTCAGATCGTGCGTTTATTTAGGATGGCGTGGGGAGGTAACTGAGATTGCACGTTAGCTAAGCCCTCCAGAACTGTCCTCTGCATCTTCACTCCTGCCGTTGTAACCACATCCCTCAACACTTAACCCTAATGTGCTGTATATGACCACGAGGTCATGATGACCAAGGCAGGACAGTTTGATCTTAAATTTCTCCCTTGGTCTCAACATTCTACTCCTTCCACTTTAGAATCTCTAAACCTTCCATTTTCCCACCCCAGTTGAAAACAACAAACACCATCACAGATTCATATTGCCCTATATCATTGTGTGCAAAATATAACTGGAAAGATAACAGTGTCTAGATTATCTAGTATGCAAGCCACTGTCAGTAGGGGGAAATCTTATTTTGCAGGGTTTTGTGAGTTTTGATTTTCTCCCCACAGGTACCTTGCAAATGGCATGAACTGTGTCTAGCATCGTCTCAGAATGCATGGTAGAGTCACTGGTTCCACTACTTGCTGCTTCCATGACCCTAGACTAGTTACTTAATATATTTGTACCTCCATTGCCTAATCTGTAAATCAGGACACTAGTAAGATGTCACTTATAGGATTATTGTAAACATTAATTGAGAATATAATGGTGACATATGTCAAAGATTTCCTGGTGAAAAAAAAGTACTCAATAAATGTCAGCTATTATTATTCATATGACAGAAGAATAGCTTAAAAAGTTGACCAGAGCTATACATACATAGCATGACAGATGGTCACGCTAATGGTTAAGGAATCCCCTTGGGAGGCTCGAAAAACTTACCAAGTGAGATGTTCTCCAATGAGACATGATTACAGCACTTTGAATTCTTCATTTTGAACAGCTTTCAAAACCTACAGATTTTGAACATTCTGAAGTCACGATTCCTGATTTCATTTTTATTCCTCAAAAAAATGACAAATGGAGTATACTAAATGGCACACACAGTGGGAGAGATATTGATGAGTAATGAACTATCCCAGTCTGCCCTCATGGAGATTGTAAATTAGATTCCAAATTGATAAATAAGATGATTAAGTTGCCCCTTTTCTGACAAAACTCAAAACTTGTATTTTATGGCTTACACTGCTTAAAAATCATCTTCACCTAAGTCAGTATTGCAAAGATTTGGTACTATTTTTTTTTCTTCTTCTTCTTCTAAAATTCTTATGCTTTAAGTTTTACATTTAGGTCGATAATCTATTCTGAGTTCATTTTTGTAGGTGGTGTAAGGTGGCGGTTATTCTTTTGTAAGGATGCCCAATTGCTTCAGCATTAGTTTTTGTAAAATCTGACTGCTTGCACATAATTATCAATACAACTATATTTACCATCTTATTAGTTATTTCTTCCTGTTCCATTCTTTTATTTATTTCTCTTTTTTCTGATTGCTTTTGGTTCAGTTGAATAGTTTTTATTTCCATTGTATCTTAATAATCTGTTTATAAGTTATGCCTCATTTTCTAATATTATTTGTGTTGCCATAAGGCTTTAAAATATATTTTATCTTATCATGGTTTATATCCATAAAACGTTATCCAATTTATATAGTTTAAGAAATTTATAGCAGTATACTTATCTTTTCTCATTTATGCTATTTTTGTCATACATTTTACCTTTATACATGCTAGTAACTTCAAACTATATTGTTAATATTTTTGCTGTAGACAGTCAATTATTTAAGCATTTAAATAAGAAAAAATGTTTATATTTACTTTCATATTTATCATTTCAAGAGGTCTGCATTTATTTTTGCATATACCCCCTTCCTGACTGGTATTGTATTTCTTCTGCCACAAGAACTTCCTTTCACAGTTCTTTTAATAAATGGGGTTCCTCACTTTTCATTTATCTGAAAATGTCTTTCCTTCACATTTATTTTCGAAAAAACTTTGTTTAATTTATCTGAAATTTTTTTTTTTTTTTGGCTGCGTTGGGTCTTCGTTGCTGCGCGCAGGCTTTCTCTAGTTGCAGCGAGCAGGGGCTACTCTTCATTGCAGTGTGCGGGCTTCTCATTGCAGTGGCTTCTCTTGTTGTGGAGCACAGGCTCTAGAGCACAGGCTCAGTAGTTATGGCGCACGGGCTTAGTTGCTCTGCAGCATGTAGGACCTTCCCGGACCAGGGATCGAACCTGTGTGCCCTGCATTGACAGGCAGATTCTTAACCACTGCGCCGCCAGAGAAGTTCCTGAAAATTTTTTATTTCATATTTATTTTTGAAAACAATCGTTCGGTATAGAATTAGGGGCTATGAGGTGTTTTGTTATTTTTTTTTCCTTTAACGACAATTGTCATATGGTTTGCACAGTTTTTGATGAGACATGGCAAAGTCTTTACCTTTGCTCTTTTGTGTGCACAGTCTTCCCTTGGAATCCACAGGGAATTAATTCCAGGAACCCCCATGGATACCAAAATCCACACATACTCAAGTCCCTTATAGAAAATGGTGCAGTACAGCTGACCTTCGTATCTATGGGTTCTACATTTCAATCCACAGTTGGTTGAATCTGTGGCTGTGGAACCCACACAAACAAAGGGCTTTCCATAATGTTTTATTCCCCCACCCTGGCTGCATTCAAGATTTTTTTCTTTTTAATTAGTTTTCTGTGTTTTGAATATGTTTATTTTTATTGGTAGTTATCCTATTTGGAGAATTTATTAGATTTCCATTTTTTGTTATCTTTCATTATTTTTCCAAAATTACAGCCATTATCTCTTCAAAAATTTCCTTTGTTTCATATACTTTCTTTTCTTTTTCTAGGATTCCAATTACATATATGTTAGACCATTTGATATTGTTCTACAGTCCTTGGGTATTCTGCATTGTTTTATTTTCACTTTATTCTTTTATTCATGATGTGTTTCAATTTAAGTAATTTCTTTTGATCTCTCTTCATATTCACTGAATTTTTGCTTAGCTGTGTTGTGTCAACTGTTGAATCCATCTAAGACATTCTTCATCTCTCTAACTGTACTGTTTTTAATTTCTGATTTTTTTTACCTCTTTCTTGTAGTTTCTTTCTGTCTGCTTAAATCTCCGTCTGTTCTTACAGGCTGGCCACGTTTTATTCTAAACCCATTCACAAATCGATTATAGTTATGTTAAAATCCATATTGGGCAGTGGTAGAGGTGGATGTGTGAAATAATCTACTCTCATGCCTCTCGTCAATAGATCCTTTGTACCTGGGCTTTGTGGGTGTGTCTTTCTCAGCCTTCTTGACCTTTCTCTTCATGTGAGCCAAGCTATGCCTTGTATCTGTGTGTCTCATATATTCATAAGCTGCCCTTGGTGATGCTGTCATCTCAGCTGGTGAAGTAAGCGATGAAAAAACAAGGATAAACTGACTGGTAAAGCTAATGCAACAAAACACCTATTGGAAATTTATTATGTTATTTTAGACAGAAATTGCACAAAACCTGGTGTACTGTTGATCTCTTTAAGGTAGGATCTTGTCATTTGTCTTTAGAGATTTCCCAATGCCTTGTTATATGTATTGTGAGGTAGCCAGTTAATGTCTGTTGAGCTCTGAGTCCAAAGCCTCTTGCCTCTTTATAAAGCAGGAGGGCAAATGGTTTCTGTGTAGAGGCAAACAAGGACAGATTCAAAAGTGGGTGTTTTTACTACTGTATATAAAATAGATAACCAACACAGCCCTACCGTAGAGCACAGGGAAATCTACTCAATGCTCTGTAATGGCCTACATGGGAAAACAATCTAAAAAAGAGTGGACATATGTATACATATAACTGATTCACTTTGCTGTACACCTGAAACTAACATAACATTGTAAATCAATTATACTCCAATAAAGAAAGTCAAATAAAATAAATAAATAAAGAGTGGGTGTTTGCAGACATAGCAGGGCCTAAGATATTTTGTTATCTGATTCCTCATGGGGTCCTTTTAACAGCAACACAACTACCACTGCAACAACAATAACAACAACAACAGAACAACATTTTTTTCCATTAGTCTGAAGGGAGAAATCTTCCCCAAATCTTTGTGCGGAATTCAGAAGACAGTGTGAATTATATTGCCCATAACTTCCTATTTTGTACACTACTAAGGTTCATCTGTAGCATTTCTAATCATTGTGGGTACTCAGATTGGGCTAATCAAAGCCAAATAATATGAGAGATGCAATGAAATAGATTCCCCTTCCTAGTAAGTCCTATTTCCCTTGACAATCATCTAATAACCTATGCCCTCTGTGAAAATATAGGCAAAGGATGGAGGGTAATGAACCCCACAATAACATGATTGTTCACCTGTTATGCTTAATGAGGCTTCTGCTCTATTCCTCCAGATTCTGCAGGGTCTAAAGCTAGCTGATCCATTTAATCAGGACCCTGATACATAACACTGCTATTTTCTCCTGGTAACTGCCAGCCATGGATTTACCTTGATGGACTTCAATGCCTCTAAACAATGAAGAAAAGGGACAAGGAACCAATTAAATGGTACCTTGAGTGTTCTTTATGAGTTCGTTCACAGTCATTACAAGGGTGCATCCATAACGTATAGTAACCATTTGCGATCCTAGAGCACTTTATCTTTCCAGCTGTTCTCTCTCCTATGAGGAGAGCCGTACCAGTTAAGCTTGTTCTTAATTTACTGCTCAAAATCATTTTTATACAATTCATTAAAGTATAACTCAAAACAAGTAACTTGTTTAACTAGTTTTTTTTTGTTTGTTTTCTGAGACTCAAACGATCAGAAAAATTCCTTAATTCAAACTTGATGCTTGCAATGTGGTTTGTACAAAAGTTTTACAATTGCATCACCACACAGATAACCACGAATCTGAGAGTGGATGAGGGCTCATTTGTAGACAGCCTGGAGTGTCTCTTGTCAATAGGAACTGATTATTTCTGTCCTATACATATGTGAAGGAGCCTAAACCATGTAATTTAGCTCCATGTTTGTCCCCTCATCCCACCAGTAAGACTGATTCTTTGCACATTATTTGTACTCTTGCACTTTATACACCTTGAATTGAATTAAAAGTGACCCTCCATATCCTCATGCCTTCATCCAAACTTATCAAGATCAGTTATACAGTAAATAAATACAGTAAAATGAAACCAAAATCACTTCTGCTTTCTCTTCTGTCTTTCAGTTCTAACTCTTCCCAACCCACCCACATTGTTTAGGAAAGAACATCTCTTGTAAATAAAACCCATTTGGTGTCTTCTAGTTTAGTATCAATGGAGAGTGATGGCGGGACTGAAGCCAGGATATTAACCAGGATGAACTTCATACTTTTTCATACACTGTCCCACCAAGGCTTTTGCCGCATTAGGGTCTCAATATAAATTAGACCCTGGAGTTAAACAAATAAGTGATTTATAAGAACTTGGCATCTTTCCTCAACGTACTTATTCATGACTTCTTATACTATGCTTTAAAGCTTTTTGCATCAATAAAGAGTGTGTAAAAAAAAGGTGTGTGTTCTCTTTACTCTTGAACATTTGCCACTAAATTAGCGAACATTACTTCTACTTCAGTGAATGATTATTTGGAATATTCTTTACTTGTAGATATAAATTTTGAGTCACCCCGTAAGTGGTATAAAAATTAAATATATTGCCTTTTATGAGTCAAATTACCATACGATATCCAAAAAACTAAGAAAAAAATAAATAATACAGTAAGGCTAATACATAAATACACACATAACAATAATTATTACTTTCACACACAATGTGGCTTATCAAAGTATTTTCATAATTGAATTCAGTTGTCTTGCTAAGAGAAATTCTGCTATCAGTTAAAATAACTTAATTTGCATGCCATACGTGGGTGAAGACATCCTGGCTTAGATGGCAACCTCTTCTGCCATCATATTTACATTTTACTTCCTCTGTGGCCAAGCCCAGGCTTCATCTTGACTTCTGGTCCCTTATTCTTATTCTTATTCTACCGTCCCCCTGTTTACCATCCTTCCCTCCACAGCTGGCTTGGAATCGCCAACCATACTTTCACTTCTTTCGCCAACTACTTTGTCCCATTATTTTACCATATGATTCACCTGGAAAAATTCATTTGTAGAACAATCGTAGGCTGACCAACCATTCTGGTTTCCCTGGAACTAAGAAAGTGCCAGGCAAATCAAGATGGTTAGTCACCGAAAATCAATTGTCCAGCCACCCACTTTCTATGTTCTTCGTGCATTTTCCTCTGCTGTTCAGCTCATTCCAGGGTTTCTTTCTGCTCTTCATTCTCCATGGCAAATCTGATGGGCATTTTTGATTATGGCCTTTCTTGGTACTAAAAGCCCTCCACAGGCCTTATCTTGATGTACCTGGGAGGCCCAAGCATTGCACAGGCCTTATCTTGATGTACTTGGGAGGCCCAAGCATTACACAGGCCTTATCTTGATGTACCTGGGAGGCCCAAGCATTGCTTTACACTTCTCAACACTATAATTTATTTTAAAATTTAATAGGTTCCTGATTTACTAGCCTCCAGTCAGCTCCATGTGCCAGTATTCACAACATTTTTTCCCCAACTAGACATAACTTTCAAGCCTGACTTTTTTTTCCCTTGCTCCCAAGACTTTCTCTCTCAATTTGATATCAATTATCATGACACTATCTGGAAATTAGGCGTAAAACAGGGGAAGACTCTCAGGGATGAATCTCTATGAATAAGTTATAAATCTTAATGAACATTTGTTGTCTCCAATTTTTTTTCTTTCAGTTTCGTCTCTTCTCATAGGGATCAGGAAGCAGCTGAATTTTCACACCCTTCAAAATCTCAATATTTGGGGTTAACTTTATTTTACTTATTCTCTCAAGCAATTTTTGCCTAAGCTCAGCTCTTTCTTTGATGTCTTGCTAAAAGCAGAAAGTAAAATTAAATTTTACAATATTTTGACCCCTGCCAATCATTCCCCTAGACTACACTACAGTAAGCATGTAGGTTGCTTTTCAAGTTTTTATAGGCAACATTTTACCGTGTTTTGCCACAGTATATAAAAGGTGCCCTCTTTCCAGACCATATGTGTTTCCTCACGGTCTTCCTTCTGACAACTAAGATCATTTCTATTATTCAGCATTTGACTTCAAAGTACACATTTTTGCACTCTTTAGTATAATTAGAGAGTTAATTGGGACTTCCTCGGTGGTGCAGTGGTTAAGAATCCGCCTGCCAATGCAGGGGACCCGGATTCAATCCCTGGTCCAGGAAGATCCCACATGCCGCAGAGCCACTAAGCCCATGCGCCACAACTTCTGAGCCTGCGCTCTAGAGCCCGCGGGCCACAACTATTGAGCCTGTGTACCACAACTCCTGAAGCCCGTGCTCCTAGAGCCCGTGCTCCGCAGCAAGAGAAACCACTGCAATGAGAAGCCCATGGAAAGTCCACGTTCAGCAATGAAGACCCAGTGCAGCCAAAAATAAATAAATTAAATTTAAAAAAAAAGAAGCAACTCTTTGTCACATATATTCAACGAGAAGTATTGTCACATATATTGAACGAGAAGTAAAGCCCAAGTCCTCCTAACTTTGATTTGAACCCCATTCACTGTCTCTTTATTCGTGAATTTGCATCTAAAGTTATTACTATTCCTTCTTTTATCATCGATTTCACATTCTTTCTCAAATCACGTCCTTTGGCCAAAAAGCATGCTGTAGTATATTAACATAAGAAATCTGCTCTTATGTTCACTTGTCTCGAAAGAAATCTCCCCACTGCTCTACCCCGTTTACCTAAAAGAAAGATGGAAAGAGCCTGTAGTTGTCTACTTTACACCTTCCATTCACTCTTGTAACACTTGAATCTTCCTCCCACTCCACTAAAACTGCTCTTGCCAAGGTTAAACACTACCTGCATGTTGCAAAATTCAGTGTCACTTTTCATCTCACTCAACCTCTTTTAACACATTTCTTTGGGATTCACAACCTTTAACAACCTTTACTTCAGAGGCTGCTCCTGCATCCTGCAGATACCTTTGTTGCATCTTCTCCCTGCCTCTCACTCTTGGAGCACCTCTCAGCTCCATCTTGGCCATTTTCCTCTGTTCTTTTATATTAATGATTAAAATTCTCAGCAAACGAGGAATAGGAAGGGAATTTCTCAACCTTATAAGAGTAATCTATAAAAACCCTACAGATAACATTATGTGTAATGGTAAAGACTGAATGCTTTACCCCTAAGATGTGAAACAAGCAAGGTTGTCCACTTACAAATCCTATTTAACAAATTATTGGAAGTGCTAGGCGGCGCAATAAGGCAAAAAGAAGAAACGAAAGGCATGCTGATTGGAAAGAAGGAAATAAAAATGTCTTTTTTGCAGACAGAATGATTGTTAATATTCACAAAGAATCACAAAGAAACTACTAAAATTAGGAAGTGAGTTTAGGATCACACAGATCATAAGGTAAATTTTCAAAAATCATAGTAGCAACAAGCAATTTCAAATTAAAAAATTTGAATTGTCATTTAAAGTAGTCCAAACATCATGAAATCATTTTGTATAAATCTTTCAAAATGTATGAAAAATTTATATACTGAAAACTACAAAACACTGGTGAAATAAATCAAAGAAAATCTAAATAAGTGGAGAGATATATCACATTAATTGATTAAAAGATTCAGTATTGGGCTTCCCTGGTGGCGCAGTGGTCGAGAGCCCGCCTGCCGATGCAGGGGACACGGGTTCGTGCCCCGGCCCGGGAGGAGCCCACGTGCCGCGGAGCGGCTGGGCCCGTGAGCCGCGGCCGCTGAGCCTGCGCGTCCGGAGCCTGTGCTCCGCAACGGGAGGGGCCGCAGCAGTGAGAGGCCCGCGTACCGCAAAAACAAACAAACAAAAAAAAAAGATTCGGTATTATAACTATTAATTCTTCAAAAACTTATCTACAGATTCAACACATTTTGAGACAAATATTAGTAGAAATTTTTACAGAAATTACCAAAAAGATTCTAAAATTTATACAGAAGTAAAAAGAAACTAGAATAGCCAATTTTGTAAAAGAAGAAGAAAGTTTGATTACTTACACCATCCGATTTAAATATTATAAAGCTAAAATATGTAACACAGTATATCTGACGAGAGTATTTACATGTGGGTTCAATGGGACAGGAGAGAAAGTCCAGAAATAGAACCATGTAGAGCGCCAGTTGATGTTGGACAAAGGTGCAAAGGCAATTCAATGGAAAAAGTAGTGAGCAAAGAAGTGGGTATCCCACGTTGCTATAGACAGCCACTTTGTAGCCATGAAGGAAGCCTTCCTAGGATGAGGCAACCAAAGTCAGAGTTTAAGAGAGGAGAACTGCCTCAAGGAACTCACAAAGAAATGGATCAGAAGCTCCGATCACACCTTTCATGAAATTTGTTCTCACTTGAATTTTGAAGATATGAGTCAATAATAAATTCTCTTTTAGATTTGAGATGACTTTATTTGGTTGTTCAATTACTTACCCTTTCCCCTACACACACACAAACACACACACACTCACACACCCTGTGTGCTGTTACAGCACATACAGATGGTTGTCCTTTAGAACATGCCTTGTCAATCAATATTACCACCAATAGGCTGAAAAATGCTCCCAAGGGGGCAAAATATCTTATTCTTTTTGCCTAAAGCATAGATACTGTGCAGTTTATAGGCAGATATACAGTGTGTCTGTTGTGTTACAATTAGGAAAAGTGGTCTAAAAAGGGTACTTGAATAAATGAGAAACACTGCTTCACAGAAACATGAAGATGTTCTTTCTTTTGTGACAGGAGTGAAGGCAGAGGATGAAGAGCAGATACACTGAAGCTGGTAGATTTGGGTAAGAGGTGTCTGGGTATACTTGTCTCTACTTTCCTTTTGAAGGATGAGGTGTGATCACCTTCCAGGCGGTGGCCTGGAGAAGATTAGGGTTAAAGTCCTAGGAGGAGAGAGCGTCAGAGTTCTCATGGACAACGAAGGGTCGCAGTAACTTGCTGGGCAGTACTGAGGGTGTCAAACTGGGACAAGTTTGTGGCTGTTGAGACTCTGCTCCCACCTGTTGACCAAGATCACTGTTCACACCCACAGGACACAGGCTATTGGCAACATGTATATTTTCCAGAGCTGCCATTCTTGTAAAAGTGTTTACTGAGTTTGGCCCCCTACTAGGAAATTTACTAAAGTCTGTAGTAAATTTAAGTACCTGAATTTTCATTGACAGGCAGTAATGACTATAGTTAAAGGCCCCACCATTTAGAAGCAGATGCCTTAGCTGACAATGGAGTTGTAAACACAAAACCAGGTAATGATTTCATCTTTATGAGCTAGAATATAGAGCTATATTTATGTACATGTTAATGTGAAGAGGCACATGTGAAATGAAATGTAGTAAAAAATACCAAATGATTTTTACTGCCAAGGGTGTACACAACATGCTTAGAAAAGTGTATCATTTTTTGAAGTCCATTGTCTAGGAGTCTGTACATGGTGGAGAACAAATGTATCACTGAGAAAAGCCACACGTATTTGAAAAGTTATCTCATTTATGGTCTCTGTTTACCATGGAAAAATGGGATAAAAATCTAATCTGTGCCTTTGCTGTTCATTTTTATTTTTCCTTCCAGGAGAACAGACAAGGTTTTGAGTCATTTTTTTAAATGTTTACTCTTACGAAAAAGCAAAAAATAATCCCCCAAAAGTAAAGTGCTTAAGATAAAGTACGAAAGCAAGAGAGATTTTCAAGATTTGTAGTGGACACGTTTTTCCTTATTGCAAAGCTAAACTTTAAAGCAAAAATCTTAGTAAAATAAGTTCAATGCAATAGGTAAATTTTCCAATATCTAGAAACCCACAAAAATAAGCATATTATCATTTCTTGCCTGAAACTAACTAAAGAAATAACTATGTTTAACCATTCACACAGGGCACTTGCTAACTTTCCTTTCCCAAGGATTCATGTATCAACAGCTCCATCTCAGCAAATCTGTCCTTACTCCTGTGCCTGTTCAACATGCTGCACTTGGCACAGAATATGGTCCCCACTTTCATCAGCAAGCAGGTGGCAGGTGTGCAACTAACTTCTCGGGAAGAATCTACTTTAGAATCGTATGTTCTGTTCCACTTTCTTGACTGATACTAGATTATATTAGAAAGCTTAGACTTAGCCTCAGAGTCTTCTACAATGTAGCAACTATGCAATGAATTTTCTTTTGCTGCAAAATGTACAGTAGAAAATTAAAGACCAAATTGATGCCTACAGAGAGAAATGAATTTTTATCATTAATTCAGGACTTCATTTATTATCTTTTTGTGGTTCATCTGGAAGATAGACTAGACTAGAATCTAGAAGCTAAAGACACAATTCTCTGAATCTTTCCCTTAGTGGACTGGGGAGGAAAAAAGAGAAAGGAGAGAGAAAATGGAAATCCAGTATGCATTTACTGTGTACCGTGATCTACTCCATACCTGCTACTTCCAGATATGCCATTTCGATGGATACTTGCAACGCTGAAGTAGTACTAGCATACTGTTTTCATAGGTAGCAAAAGTGAGTATTATGTAAATATTATGAAGACCCTTCCTACATCAAAAATGCTTATTTTGTGGTTTCCCTGAAAAGAAATAATTTGAGGATATAGCATATTCAAAATTCTTATTCTGTGATTTCCCTTTAAAAAGCAATTTGAGAATTTATCACATTATCCACTACAGGTAGACAAATGAACATTTAAAATCACCTCAAGATTTTGTATTAAATGCCAAAATCTGCAGGATTCTTCCCCCACCCATTCCCAAAGGCAAGTGTTTTTATACTTGAAAGTAATGGCTTCTCTGTTGATTTCCAGAGTCAGAACTTCCAAGGGAAAAGAGCTACACATTTATCATTAAACGTTGACTTGGAAAAGATAGGTACTGACCAACTCAGAGTCAATCCAAAATAATTATTTTACTTGTTCCACTGATTCTATCCTGGTAAATGACAAGAGATTTAAAGTAAGATTTCTATATTATTGCTATGTTTTAATATAATGACATTTATTTCTCATTATTTACAATACTTAAAATCAATAAACTAGATGCCCAATGATAGTAGGTTGAGTAAATATATCATAATACAGTTATGCATAGAATATCACACATTGGTTCAAAAATCTTATATATTTAAAGATTATTAAATTACATGGGAAATTCAAGATATGAAATTATGATAAAAATTTTACATATAGAATGAACACTATTCAAATGTGCATATGTGAATGTGCATACACACACACACACACACACACACACACACACACAATTATATGCATGTGTTTAAAGAAATATGGAAGTTAGTTTGTCCATGCTCTGGACAGTGGGAAATCATCTGATGTTTTCATGTAGGAATATTCAAGATCAGATGTATTAGCAAAAAATCTGACATCGCGATGAAGCATTTATTAGAGGGAACACAGCTGGAGAAAGGAGAGTAATTAAGACATTACTGAGTAGACCAACTTTTTTTCTTTTTCTTTTTCTTCTTTTTGAAGTTAGAGGGGTGTGAACTAAGGCACTAGGGGAATGGAGATGGCAGAAACGGAAAAGCAATCAAATGAGAAAGCGGCATTGTCTACATCACCACAGATGGACATTGCTGAGTGTCTATATATTTTGTATGCCTGCAAGCATGTATATACCACCTTGAGAGACACAACTCTAGATGACTGTGTGACACTTTAAAATTTTGCAAAAATAGCTCCCAGACGCCAGTTCATGGAAAGGAAGTGTCTAAGGGCTCCTTGAAGCCAGCACTTTGTTCCTGCAGCCGCTGAAACGGTGCATGGTCCATGGTAAATAGTAAATAGAGATCAATGAGGTTGATTTATAATTGACTGGGAGAACGCAGGTGAAGTGCTCTGCTCTTGTCCCTGGCAAGCAGGTTTTCTTTGAGTTTTCCCAACAGTCGACTTCTTCAGGTCTTTTTATATGGGTTCTTATGTGTGTCATTTCTGTGTTTGATTAAATAAAGCTCAGTATTTACACTGAACCAAACTAAGATACCTCACAGCTTACAGCACTTAAAATTGGGACAAATATGCTACAGGAGCAAGGAGAGCAAAGGATGTCCCCAAAGAACCTATTAGTTGCCAAGAATCCGATACTGGTCAGGAACCTCAGCTAAATTTTCTCTGGTTCCTTCCTGTGTTTGCTCCATGAAGACCAATCTCCCAAGTAAGGAGGATGTAATCAATATCCATCTCTTTCCCTTACTAGTGTTGGCTCTTTGAAAGTTCACAGTGGTCGAGTCTGACAGAACATTTCACCTTGTCTGACTTAAAAGTTATTGAATTTGATTTGTACCCTGAGACACTATTACAAAGGCAGTAGTTGCTACGGCACTTGCTAAAAATAAACAAATCAGATCCGGAATTAAGAAGTTAGAAGCGCAAGCCCAGACCAGGTGAGTTTCCTGACCCTTCGTGACAGTCTAGCCCAGAGGTTCAGGAGAACCGAGGGGAAGGCAGAGCCATATTGGGTCAAACTGGACTCGGATGAAACCAGGAAGGAGTTTCAGTTTGATGAAATCCAGGGACCTTGGGGCCCTATTTGAATGGGTGACTATATTTCTGTCCTAAAGAAAAAACTTGTATAATGATTCTTTCATTAACTTTAAGCAATAGATACCAAAAAAAAAAATCACATCTATTTTTTAGTTTAATGATTGTCTCCTTTTAAAAGCAATATATAATCATTGTAGAAAACTTGAAAATACAAAAAGTAAAAGGAGACAAGGGAAAAAATGTCATAATGCCCCAATCTAATGGCAATCAATGTTTACATTTTATTTGTGTTGAAATAATTTTGTGTGCACATGTATCAAAATTTGTATATGCTTTGTACAATAGGTAGCAGTTATATTCTTCATGGTTTCACTTGGCATTTTATTGAAGTATTTTTGACAAAATTTTAGAAGTTAATTTATATTGGCTCCATAAAATAAAATAGTATGGCTCTTTATTATTTATTTAATCAATTATCCTTTTTTCGTATGCTTGAATGACTTTTAATATTTTGTTATTTTAAAAAGTGAGACCAAACATGCTTAAAGATAATTATTGGAATGCATCTCTAGCTATTTCCATAGTATTAACACCTAGAAGTTAAAATTATGGGATATAAAAAATTTTAAGAATAAATATTTGAGTGACAATGTAATGCAGACGGCAGGGCATAGTCCCTGGAGTAGGCAGACATGACTGAAACTCTAGTTATGCTATTTACCTGTTCTGTGAAAGTGGGCAGGTTGCATTTTATTTTTTCTCGTATGTGCATTGGACATAAACATAGTTTTGCCTTACAGGATCGTTGGACAAAATAAATAATACAATATATATTATCATTTGATAAAAAGCCATGCATGGAATAATCACTCAATAAATATAATTACAGTATTCATTATTAAATAAAATGATGTCCTTTGTGAAATGTGCTGTGATTCCCAAATTTGACCTGGTTTCCCACGGTTTTTATTTAACATGAGATTCCTTTTGAGAGTTTAAAATGCTTCTTATAGAATGCATCTAAGGATAAATTGATTTAGCTGATTTAATTTTCTGTGTGCTCTGTTTTCTAAATTGGCTTAAAGCCTTAGCTTAGTAGCTGAGAAGGTAAATGTGCCGTATTTACAATAATACAATTGCTTCAAATATACTTGGAAGCAATAAGGAATAGTTGTACTGAATTCTGTAAATACTGAGTTCTTGAGTCCAAACTTTCCAGAAACTAAGTAAGTTTCTAACATTCACTGTTGCATTGTGTAGAGAGGAGAGGACATAATCACGGCAGAGCAACCTCAAAGGTGTTTTCAAAGCTTTGACCTGAGAATGTTAACACAAGTAACACATAGTTCAGTTCTGGTTTATTTCCAAATATCACCCAAAACTCCTTGAATCTGCTCTGCACTACCTCTGTCACTGGTGAGGGGCTTACAGGTGTAGATGCATCTCTACTAGGATCATGGATCAGCCTTGTTCAATGATATAAGAGAACAGGCATGGGACAAGTTTATTCTTTCAAATTTTATAAAACTACTCGCACAAATGATAAGCAGAAAAAACAAGTTTATCTTCTTTTCTGCATATAATTAAATGAGGGCTTTATTTTTACCTCATTTTCCGGTAGTAATATCACTAAGGGATTCTATTTATTAAGCAACAATCATGGGCCAGACAATTTAAATGTATTATTTTACTCAATGACTATTGCCAATTAGACAATTATTAACACATTTAGCATTATTAAGCTGTACCTGATAATTTGCATTTGAGGTTAAGATTGAGAGTTAAATAAAGAGCAGAAAGGAATGTCAGTTTAATTTTTTGATGTTCTTTGTTAGCAAAAATTATACTGGGCTTCCCAGCTCAAACTAACAGCATGCTCCATGATACCCAAGGCTCAGGAGACCAATAGCCACATCCCTGGGGGGTTTCAATGAAAACACCCTGCAAATGCTGTCTGTCAGGGGTGCAGCAAACAGACCTCTGCCCCTTCTAATGATGTTATTACTGTCGTTAAGAGTTTCACCAGAGGGCTCCCCTGGGCTTCCCTGGTGGCGCAGTTGTTAAGAATCCACCCGCCAATGCAGGGGACACGGGTTCGAGCCCGGGTTGGGGAAGATCCCACATGCCACGGAGCAACTAAGCCCATGCGCCACTACTACTGAGCCTGCACTCTAGAGCCCACGAGCCACAACTACTGAGCCCACATGCCACTACTACTGAAGCCCGCACTCCTAGAGCCCGTGCTCCACAACAAGAGAAGCCACCGCAATGAGAAGCCCGCGCACCGCAACGAAGAGTAGCCCCCACTCACCGCAACGAGAGAAAGCCCGCGGGCAGCAACAAAGACCCAATGCAGCCCAAAAGGAATAAAATAAAATAATAAATTTATATTAAAAAAGAGCTTCACCGGAAATGCTAGGGTTTAAGGAACATCTGCTGAAATTTTCAAATAAGGAACTGGAAATTCCTATGCAAGCCTCAACAACTAGAGCCTTGAATAATTGCACCAGTCCAAGTTATTAATATTTAGAAAATAAAAACGCATGTGTGAAACCCTGCCTTTGCTCTTCGAAGTCCGGTGGCTTTTCAACCCACTACATGCACCCAACAGAAACTACTCTGAGTAAGGCCTCTAGTGACTTTATGTGGATGAATCCAGTGGACAGTTTTCAGTACTTACCTGACTGCCACTACTTTTTTCTGGAAACACTCTTTTCTCTTGACCCTTAGGATGCCACAGAACAAGTATTCCTTATTCCTCTGCAGCCACTCTTTTTCAGTCTTCAGTGCTAACTCACTTTCGGTCTCTTTTCAACATCCCTCTTCCTCTGGCTTGTTTCTAGATTCTGGAATTTGAGCTCAGTCCTGGTACATCATCTTACGTGACATGATATCTTGCACCCTGATGAATCTAAACAGGCACCTCCCCCTCACATCTCCAAATCTAGCAACTCGCTTACGTGTTTCCAGCGATGTCACAGTTATCATAAAAAGCAACCAAATCCTCACAATTTAACTATCAATTGCTAATCTGCTACTTTCATAGTGTTTCCAGCAGAAATCCTTACTGGAACCTCTGTCTCCCTCACTCTCCCCCTCAAGGCAAGTCTTTCATGACTACCTCTAAAATGTAACGGGAATCTATCCTCGTGGCTTTATAACAGCTAACAAGACAGAGTCAACTCCTTGATGGCCTAATGCAGTAGTCATTTAACTGGCCCTCTATTCCATCCTTGTTCCTGACTAATCCATTCTCTGTGAAGCAGTCAGAATGATCCCTATAATTGGCAAATCATAATAAGCAGAATATAAAATTTCTTCAGCCTAAAACCACACTTAGGATATAATCTGAAATCCTGCTAACATCTGCAAGGCTTTATATAATCTAAGCCCTTACAACCTGGTCAACCTCTTCTGATGCTTCTCATATTCTCTCTCTCTCTCTCTCTCTCTTATAACTTGCTTCTGCAGTGCCACCACTTCAAAATTTGATATCTGATGGACTGTCCTTTTTAAAAATTTCTAGAATATGCCAAACTCTGTTCTCCCAGAATGGTCACCTGTGCTATTTCCTACCTGAAATGCAAAAATGCTATTCCCTATACACTACCATATGTAAAATAGCTAGCTAGTGGGAACCTGCTGTATAGCGCAGGGAGCTCAGCTCAGTGCTCTGTGGTGACCTAGCTGGGTAGGATGGGGGATGGAGGAGGTCCAGGAGGGAGGGGATAGATGTATACATACAGCTGATTCACTTCATTATACAGCAGAAACTGACATAACATTGGAAAGCAATTATACTCCAATTAAAAAAAAAAATCCAATCTACATTCAGAAATATATACACCTGGCTGCAGGCCATAGGTACCCAAGGTTAAAAAATGCTATTGTGTAAATCAGTGTTTTTCTTGTCAGCTCTCCATGCCCATGATGAAGCAAGAAACCTAGAAACAGATGTCAGAGCACATGTTCAGACATCTGAGAAAAGCTATCAGTGTACAGTTCTACCGGCAGTACCAACAATATGGAAGAGAGGCATCCAGAAATAGCCATGGCTAAATGATCATTGTGTCACAGAACATACGAGAAAATACTCACAAACAACGAATGGCTTATGATCATTTGAGAGCCATGAGTTCGTGATGATTGTGTGAAAGTGCTTGAGACTCCACTCATGGATTAAATGACGCTGCAAGATGTCTTAAACCTCTGTATCTTAGGCAGGTCTTTGCATAAAGCCAAACTCTTCAAAAATAAAAGATAGGAAATTAGATCACCTCTCTTTGGGAAGGAGAGGAATCACCAGACCATCCGTCTAGACTCCAAACAAAGCAAGTTAAAGATTATCCTATGCGACAGAGTTCTGGACAGACTTGTCAACACACCAGACAATATTCTGATGCTTTTTTTGGTAATTGCACACTATTGCTTAGAGATGATTCCGAGATAAAGCTGACAAGTGCATTCCCTGGTGGGATCAATGTAATTACACTCTGTTCCATGCACACATGATCCTGAAAACGGAGCATTTAGGAACCTGTGGTTGGGACATTGCAAAACCATTATTCGAATGAAAGTAGTGTGCAGTGTTAATGGTGGATGGGTAATTGTCATTCTTGCCTAACAGGGCTATTCTACTCTACTCTAGGAAGGCTTCGTTTTTCATATGGGTAAGTACTTCGTATGGGTAGAACAAGCGGAGGTCAAGGGTACAGTGTTACCCCCTCACCTTCATCCAGATGTTTCCCCAAGAGCCCACTTAACTATAAAGTCACTTTAACGCTCAGCACATTTGTCTGACATTTTTCATAGTGTATATACTAATTCTGAATAAAAGTTTTTTAACACCCTCCTCCAAAGTTTAAAGCAGCGTCACATTAATTTTAAGCATCAAGACGTGGAGATGTCAAAGCAGTAGTCTAGTGTTCAGGCATACACATCTTAGGTCTCTTTCATCACTGGTAGTTATGTGAAGACTTTAGGTGAATAAAGCCTCTTATCTATCATACTGTGTTAACAACTAGATAAACAGAAAAGCAGTGGCAGTTGATACAAAGTAGCTACAGGACAAAATCACCCTTAACAAAGCTCTGAGACGTGGGAGGTCCTCTGGTGCTGAAGACATGTTCTCCACAAAGTATGCTTACTGGAACTTTCTGCAGCCCAAAGTGGATCCCAATAGGCACCTCGGCAGGGCCCTGTTGAAGCAGGGTAGCCGACCCCTAGGATTAAAATGGAAGGGAGTCACTAAATCACAATCTCAGAAAATATGACCAAGTATCAAGCCCTGCCTCTCAGTTGAACAGGCAGAGATACCCCTGCGGACCTTGTAATGCGGATTCTGACGCAGTAGGTCTGCAGCGATCCTGGAGGCCCGGATTTCTGCGCCTCTAACCGTTTCCCAGGTGATGCTGGTGAGGCTACACCATGGACCAGACTTTGAGCAGCAAGGCTGTGTAGGGCTAGGAAGCTGTGCCGGAACTCAAAGCATTCTGGTTAGCAGATTTAATGGGAAAATTGCTCTTTTAAAGAAAAGGCTTCAGATGGATCAATAAATCTACAGGCTGAGCTGTAAACTGGGAGGGTGCTACCCCACAAGCTGTTCTATGACAATCCAATGGCAACACGGAAGCCCCTCCATCAAGTTCCTAAGACTCCTGATGCCCATGACGTCATTGTTAGCACCTCTGAATACAAAGGCACAGGTACATAAGGCATCCCAGGATCGTACTAGCCAATTTGAATTAAATTCAACTTCAAGCATAAAGACCATTAGGTGGTAAGAGGGTCATGCATTCAGGAGAAAGCCCTGAGACAGTCTTCTAGAAATGCAAGAATATAGTGTGTTGGCGAATCAGTTATATACACAGCTACTGAGAGAAGCAACCATCTTGGTGGTGGTATTCCAAGGCATAAAAGAGGTATCGCCCCAGTCTGAACCTCAAACAAGAAAAGGAACGTATGTGTAATGAGTAACAGTGGTTAAAAAGTCACCCAGAGAAAGGATGGAGAGTCACGTTTTCTCCATACCGGCACTATGCTTGATGTGGGGTGAGTTAAAGTAACAGAGCCATGCCCTTGAGAAGTTTATAATCTAAGATCAACAAGGGTAGAGCTGCTGCCTTTGCTGTCTAAAAAAATAAAGAGGAAAAAAAAAGGGCTTCCCTTCTGGCGCAGTGGTTGAGAGTCCGCCTGCCGATGCAGGGGACGCGGGTTCGTGCCCCGGTCCGGGAAGATCCCACGTGCCGCGGAGCGGCTGGGCCCGTGAGCCATGGCCGCCGGGCCTGCGCGTCCGGAGCCTGTGCTCCGCAACGGGAGAGGCCACAACGGTGAGAGGCCCGCCTACCGCACAAAAAAAATAAAAATAAATATAAATAAATAAAAATAAAGAGGTTAAATTTTCTGTCACAGTGAACCTCTATGAGACAGCTTAGGCGAATTTACAAGAAAGCAAAGCAAGATAGAATTGCTGTATGAACAGATCAGTAAGCACACTTGTGCCCTTCTCTCCTCTCACTCAGAAATTCATTGCTCCTTTTAATCTTCATCACTGATTCTCACCAGAAAAAACTGAAGCAGCTTGAAGGTAAATACTTTTTATCCAATGAGAGAAACCAGTTGTGCTTTTGGAATCTTGGGTGGTCCTATCAGACACATCTGGATCTTACCACATTCGACTGCTTTAAAGATCGACTTGGGTGAAAACTTCAGGCAACCTATACAACTCACCATGATGCAAATGATAATAAATTCTGCCATGTGCACCTGAAACTCTGCTCCGAACAGCAAAGTGGAGAAGCGATGATAGGAGCCATCGACCCCTTCGCTACAATACTTGATGCATCAGTTGGAAACAAAAGCTACTTAGGAGAGTAAGCTAAGAGTAATAATTTAAACACCGCTATTAGACCATTTTATGGAGGACAAATTGCTTTCCAACCTCCAGTGAGTTTAAACAATAGTTAATGTGAAACAAGTTTACCGTACAAGAGAAAACACATTTTATTTAGCTTAATATGCAGGTTTTACCATAAATACTTCTTTGAAACAATTTTTACAGAGAGAAAGATGTGATGGCCACTTTTCTTTATAAACCAGTATTCGTCCCCCTTGAAACTGGCAGCTATAACAAGTGGGGAAATTATTCATTAGAAAAGAAAAGAAAATCTCTTAAGGAAAATAAATTGAATGGATCTCATCTGTGTAAGAATGTTTCTTTTATCTCTCCATGCCCAGCCTGTATAGGCATTATTACGCAATGATGTCTCTTAAATTTCTCCCCTGAATCTCGTAAAAGACTCCTTGTTTAAATGCAAACATTTTAATTTGATATGTCTCTATATATTTATTTCATCATATATTAAAAGGCTTTAGGCTTATAGCACAAATAATACTTATACAATATCTTCTATCCAAGTGTCTAATACCCTTTCCATGTCAAATGAATCGGATATGGAATACCATTAGTATGAAAAACGTCTTGCCTTTCCTTAGGCTCCTGATGATTATCATAATCATTTTTCCTGAACCCAGGTGGACATAACACTATACTGAATTCCTGGTGTAACTTGACATTTTTATCTCTCCTTTAAGAAAATGACATACGACTAAGATGAGATGGGATACAATTTTGTTCACTAATCTCACAATTCGTCTGACCCCAGTGATGGTAGAATTACTTCCCGGGACATTAAATTCACTGCTTTGTGTTGTCCCAGGTGCTTCCAGACTCTCTGGTCCTTGACTGTCAATGTAATTCTCAGGTGCTCTTTCTTCTCCATCTAAGCTGTGATTCTGAGGACTGTGTGCTTCTGGACTTTGGCTCCATGGCTTGTGCTGTTTAACTGCCTCTTGGTTGCTGGCCTTGCTTTGGACTCATCGCTCTGCTTTACTTTGACTTCATCGCTTTCAGAGCTCAAGGACTCCTAAGGTCTATGCCCTGATTTGGCTATCAGCTTCTTCCATTTCTGCCCAATCTGTCTCCAACATTGGCCTCATCCCCCTGTCAAGCATCTTGTCCTTGCAACCCACGTTTAGCCATGGTACTGACAAATGGAGAACCTTGGAACATATTTCTCAGCAAGGAAGTCACACGACAAAGAGTTCATAACCGGAAGTAACTGAATGGCACGTACAGATTATAGTGGAGGCATGAAGAGTGGAAGCAAGACATCTACTGTTCATTTCATTTCTACTTAAGAAGCCCAGTACATCTGTTCCTGAAATCTGAACCACCTTTTCTACAAACTCAGAGTGATGAGTAAAGTTTTCCTTCATACCCAAAAGACAATAATGCTAGAGAGGTTTGTCTCAAACTAGTTCAGAAATTGTGATCATATGAAGTCAAACAGTGGGTTTCTGAATGTTAACTTAGCATCCATAATTCATTAGCGTATTTGGTGGACTGAATTTAGATAAAGATTAGTAGATCTATAGACTGTCTCCAATGCAGAAGACACTAGGATTCAATTATTTTCTCTACGAGAATATGTTATTGTCATGTCAAATTACTTCCCTTTTGCAGAGCATGAACTTCTCCAGGAAGCTTGAAAACATTTCTCGTTCTATATTGCACTAAATTTTTATCATAAAAAATATAGGGGAAATTTTTTTATCTTCTTTCAGAAAAGTCTACTGCAGTACTCAGTGCTGTGATTAGAGAGATGGTGACCTGAATCTCTTAAATGTAAAAAGAGAGGAAGACAGCCTTTGGCCATAATCACTGCTTAGCTGCTTTGGTTAAACAGGAAATTCAGAAAGATTCCTCTCATTTTATTTCTTGGCTTAGGAAAGGAAATCTTTGATCTTGTATACTTGCATCAGACTTCTGGGTATATTATAGACATTTTCACCTCACTATATAAACCAGAGAGGAGGTTTTTGGAGATGCAGAAGGATAACAGGGAATATAAGAGGAACTTTATATTTCCTACCCAGGAAGCAGTTTGGCTAATAGTGTAATTCCTGTGTTTCCATCAAGGTCTCGTGTAATTTTTCCCTCCTGCACATTACCCAGGTGATGTATTATAGCTCCTGTGATCTGTTTATGAATAATGTGACCCCGTCTATATAAAAACAATAGCTTCAATTTCATTTCTTCAATACTGATTATTCTTATTCTATAATTTTTGAAAATGTACTCCCAATTATAAACATGGAAAATGTGAAGATCATTCCAAGCAGTATGAAAGAGGAAGGCATTAGGGGTAATGCAGGTGTCCTGTAAAGTTTCCTCCGCATTAGGTAGGAAGATCTATAATAGTTTAATTACACGTATCATGGATACCCATTCATCAGTAGTCTTTTAGAAGATCTACCTTAAAAAGGTGTTACCAAGGTAAGAAACAGTACATTGAATGCAATAATGCAGTTAATTATTAGGACAATTTTGAGGTTAACTTGCTAAATTAATCATGATTTAAACTGTGGTTTTGATGGGTAGTCAAGACACATGAAAATGATTTGTGATGATATACAAATACCAAGCATTCGGAAGGCAGGCATCCAGTTATATTTATCACAAATGTCCCAGATGCCTAATGCAATAGCAGAAACTCAATGACCATTAGTTATATGTTGAATGAATGAGTTAATCATTTACATTCTGATTGAAATAAGCAAATTATTTAACCCGTAACTGGGGAGAAATCCCTTAGTTATCTAACTTAGATAGCAATAAGTTATCAAGTGAAACTGAAGAGAGTTTGAAAAAGATTTTAGGTTTTTAGTGCATATGTTTTCAAATTCACAGTTCCAGGTGGCTTTCCTGCTATTCCAGTTGGTGAGGAGACAACTATCAAAGAAGATATTATAGCTTCAAGCTCTATTCTGTTCCAGTCTTTGATTATTTGTTTTTACTTGTGATTGTTTTCCCAATATAAAATTAATTCATTTACACCATAAAAATGAGAACATACAGAAAGACAATAGTAAGAAAATAAAAACCACCCACAATTCCAACAACAAGACTTTTCCTTTGCAATTTATTATAATATGCCAAGTCCTTTTCCTATTTATTATTTGATTTTTCTTTTTAGAAAGAGATCCCACAGTGTACAACGTTTTGCAATGTGCCTTTCATTTAGAAAAAGTGCAGGTTATGAAATACTACTCTACAACAGTCTAACTCACCATGTAATATTCCATGAGTAAGTGTGCTGTTATTTTTTTTTAATTCCTCTTACTAGACACTACGGTTATCTCAATATTCTGGTATAATAAATACAATTCAAAATCTAAAAATATATCTAACTATTTCTTCAGGCTGTCATTATATAAATAGAGTTGCCTGGTAGAAAATGTTAATAAATATTACTAAATTATTCTCCAGAAAGTTTACATCAATTTGCTCTCTTCCTAGAAATTTGTAACATTGCATTTTTCACTTCACCATCATCAATAATGTGTACTATCATTTTTGTTATCATTCTCAATTTGACTAGTCATTTATATGGTAGTGAACATCAACAATGGTTGCATATGCTCAACAGTTTTTCTATTTCTTCTACAGGGAAATGCTTATTTATATCCTTAAGCCACTGTTTCTATCAATGTGTATTAAGTTTTCTCATTGATTTATGAGCTGTTTAAAATATTAAAGATATTAATATTTTGCTTGCTGTATTTATTTTTACACGTTAAAACTTTTTTTTTTCATTCCCAGTTTATTATGGTAGGTCCTAAGTTTGGTAAAGTTTGTGCCTAACAAACTTTAGAGTGTTGTCTTGGCTATAAGACAGTTTCAGCTTTGCTCCAGTAAAACTCATGCTATTGTTTGCAACATGATTTGAGATAACTGAGGGCCCATCACAAAATACAAGGTGGATTCTAGGGGCGATCCAGGTAGGTACCTTGGCAGTGAGAATGACCAACAAACTCTTATATACGTGTTTACTCATTCACTTAACTTAAACGCATTGGACTACTACTCTCTGCCAGGGACCACATAAAACAGAGAGGTGTTTGAATTACTATCCCTGCTCTTCTGGAGCTGACATTCTGGCAGGCAAGTCTTTATGATATACTTCTCAATTGTACAAGTGTCAATAATCCAGCAAATAATGTGAGTAAAATTACCAAATGAATAGAATTCCAGTAGTTTTTTTCACCACAGATATTACTGATGAGATATATATCCGAAATATATGGGAAACAAATGAGGTGAACCTTATAACCACCACAGTTTAATGCCTTAAAATGTTTGCAGGGCACAACACAGGGAAGGGAACCCAAGCAGAATCCAGTGGTTTCCACGACGAAGCGACAGAGAAGAAGCTTTGGGAGGCAAGCGCTGGAGTTTAATGGACTAAATATTAGAGACGGGGGACTAAGAGGGACAGAGAGAGTGAGAAAGAGTGAGACAGACAGAGACAGAGAGAACAGAGCTATGGAGAGATCAGGGAGAGGGACAAAGAGAGAGAAAGACACCTGGAGATCCCCCAGGGTTTCCCCTCAAATATTTGACTGAGTAGTAATCAGTGCACGTGCATGAAAAACTGTCTCACGGTGAGGAAAGAATCATCCAAAACGATTAAAATGAACAGATAAAATTTTATAGGAGATATTATGTGCAGAGCAACAAAATTAAAGATTACAGGCAATTTCTCACTGGAAACAATGCAAGTGAGAAGAGAATAGGGTGGCACCTCTGCAGTACTGGAAGAGAAATCTGTCACCCCAGAAACCTAGAGAAAACAAAGTGAAAATCAAGATATTTTCAGACATGTTAGAAACACTATAGTGATGAGTAAAATAAGAAAACAAAGACTCTTAGCTATTACACCAACAAAGAGATAAAGCGGAATCATAAAGACGTACTCAAACCAAAAGAAGAGAGAAAGGAAGGAAACCAAAAAAAGATAGGATAAATTAAAAGCAGAAAAATGATAGGATTAACTGTTACTATATAATAGTCACATAAAATATAATGGTGTAAATATTCCAATTACGAAGCAGAGAGTATCACATTGGATGAAAAATTAAGACCCAATGATATGTTGCTTACAAGAAATGCATTTTAAATATAAATAAAAACTAGTTAAAAGGAAAGGATGGAAGAAGACATGTCAGGCTAACCCCAGCCAGTAAGAAATCTGACTGGCTATATTAATACCAGACAAGTATTTCAGATTAAAGACTATTACCAGGAAGATGGAAGGTCATTTTATAACAATAAGGGAGTCAATTACTCAAAAAGACATGACAGTCCTAAATATTTATGCACCTAATAAGAGAATATATTCCACATGAACTGTTCAGGAAAATTAAAGAGGAAGAAATTCTTCCCAAATCCTTGAGGCCAAAAACAGTTACCTAATAGCAAAACCAGCAAAAGACATCAAGACAAGAAAACGGCTGTCAAATATCCCTCAGAACAGAAACACAAAAATTCTTAACAAATTTTTAGCAAATGAATCCAATGCTATGTAAAATGAAAAATACATCTTAACTAAGCAGGGTTCATCACAAGAATGCAGAGTTGATTTAATATTCAGAAATCAATTAATATATCAACATATTAGAAAACTAAAAAAGAAAAATCACATGATCCTTCAGTAGGTACAGTAAAGGTATATGATGAAAATACAGCATCCTTTCCTGGTAAGTACTCTCAGCAAAATAGGAAAGAAGGGAACTTCCTCAACCTGATAAAGGACATCAACAAAAAGCCTGAGCTAAGCATACTCAGTGTTGTAAGACCGACAAGGGGGTTTCTCTGGCAACTTCTCTTCCATGTTGTGCTGAGGTTCTGGCCACTGCAATCAGGCAAGAAAAAGAAGTAAAGGGCTTCACATCAGAAAAGAAGAACAATCTTCGTTCATAGATAACAAGACCACCACACAGGCGATCTGATAGAATCTACAAAGAAAGTACTGGATCTAGTAAGTGAGTTTACTAAGTGGCAGAGTAGAAAATTCACATAAAAATCAATGTATTTCTATAGACTAGCAATTAGCAAATGGAAATTTAAATAAATAAAATATCATATATATATGAATATATAAAATAATAAGCAATAATTTTAACCAAAAAAACATGAAAGGCCTGAACACTGGAAACTATAAAACGTGGCTGAGAGAAATCTCTAAAAGACCTAAATAAAATATTCCATGTCTGTGGTCTGGAAGACTCCGTATTGTTAAGATGTCAGTTCTTCCCAAAATGATGAATAGAATCAATGCAAACTCAGTCAGAATCCAATAAGGATTTTTTTTTTTGTCAAAACTGACAAACAAACAAAAGAACTGTAAAAGAATTTTGAATACAAATGCTGGCATACCTGCAGTCACAAAGAAGGCAATTTTAGTGCTTGATTTATTTTCTTTGTGGAGTTCAGTTGTAAACTGAAGAGAATATGCACATCTCAGTTACAAAAAGTTGAGTGGTATGTAAAGTATAGTAATAAATGAGGCAATGTTAATGAAGAAAATAATTTCCTAATGTAATGCCAGCATTTGGGGAAAGGTAAGAGAGAGAAAAAGTGGTAAGTATTTAGAAAGCCAAAAAGAAGAACAAACACAAAATGTCTGTACATGAAAAAGGGAACCCATAGGTGAACCCAGTGGTTACTCTTCATGTTTGGTTTTGATAGAAAGTCTTTTTTTTCTCCATTCTCTCTGTGATCTTAATAAAGAATCAGGTAAACTAAATGCAGGTGTCATGATATCAACCACGTGCCAGTCATGTTATAAGTCAAAAGGAACCTATAATAAGGAAGCTAGGAGTAGTTCAAACAGAATGCAGAGGCAAGAAAGGGTTTTCACAGGACAGTAGCTACTGTCCTCCTTCACATGACTATCTCCTGGTTTTCCAAACCACTGCTCTTTTTGCCTAACTTTTCAATATCATGATCAAAGATCCCATTCATGCCACTGACTCTTTTTATAGACACTATCCTTATGCCACCTCTCTTATTCTTATTTTTACTGTTTATTTTAATCTGCAGTAGCTGAGATAACCTAGGTTATCTATAAATAAATATTTTTATCTATAAATAAATATTTTCAACCATTGGGTTGAATTCCCCAAATGAGTAACAGGTTTGCCAAGTGATTAGATTATTCCGCTGAAGTTAAATAAGGATATTTTGTGGTGAACTTGAGCAAAATGGTTACATAATTTTTCGTCATTCTCAGAATCGTGATTGGGAATGGGGTGTATGTTATGAGCACCTCGGAAAACTGAAGGAGTTTACTGAAGTGAGATGGGTCAGCAAAAGTGTTTCAAATAATTCAAGTAGCCCAGACTGTGGTATGACTATTAAGAAAATAAGGCCTCTAGTGATTTAAAGGCAAAAGTGACAACAAGTGTTAGAGACTATGTTTAGGGATATCCTCCTACATCTAGAGTGTATATGGGATATGCTTAGGGATATACTCCATAGTGTATGTATATAGTATACACTTCTAGACGTGTTGCGGACCCAGTGTTTCTGTCCTTGTCACAAGCGCTGTGTTCTGCAGCCCTCTACCTGCTCACTGGGGTAGGCAGCTGTAAAGTGATTCTGAATCATCTCAGACAGGTAGTAAAATACAAAGTCTAAATATAGATATCAAGTGGGGACCATGGAATGTCTGTAGGGTGAAAACTGTCAAATAAGAAGATTCAGGGTAAAGAAATGGCTGTCTTCCTACTCGCCTCCCAAAAAAGTGTTTTCTTTTCTTTTCCAGTTTTGATCATTAAGTTAATCTACTGGAAAATTAAGATGTGCTCTATATTTCAAGTATAGAAAAATGATCTTTTTTAGTTGTTCACAGCTGCAACTGTAAGAACATGAAATTAATATTGCTGCTAAATGTGGCTGTGAGCTAGAAAAATGCCAGTGCTTCTGTTCCAGGGTACAAATGCCCTTTCCTGGAGAAGAACACGGCAGCTGCTCAATCCATTTCCCAGAAGGACAAGTGAATTTCTTAAATGCCCCCAGAAAATTCGAGCACCTAGAATTTTCCTGTGGTTCTCAACTACTCCCAATTTTTGTCTGTACACCTTGGAGCAGGCAATCCGTCCTGTACTCACTCTCCTTCCTGAGAGCTGAATTGCCAGCCAAGAGTCTACCTGACTAGAGGAGACAGACCACAGCCCACCTGGGAACCCAGCCTCTCTACAGGCACCACGATGGCCTAGCCAACCACCGTGACTCAGGGAGACTGAGTTTGCTCACTTCATCAAGGAGAGGCAGGTTTCGCCAGAACAATGGACAACTGACCAAAGGTTTGCATCCATACCTTTTTCTAGAATTTAAGGTATAGGCCGGGGGCGGAGGAGGTGTCAACTATCTCCTCCATCCCCAGAAAAGAGCCTAGAAGAACCTAAGTTTCACCAAGTCCTTCGTGTCAGGTACGTGGTACACAGTACCTAGGTATCCTGATTCTCAAGAGTGGTCTGATTTCATACTAGGACTTGCCTCATTTCTATCAGCATTGACTCCTTTGTGTCTCCGCCCAGTGTACCTTTGCATCCTAGCCTTCCTTTCCCTTTTCTGCAAGTTTTTCCTTCTCTGGAGACCCCATCAACAGCCCTGCCCTGACTCTATAAACCTGCCATCTGCAGCTCTTCTCAAGGCTGCACAAGCAACCACACTCCCAGGATGGAACAGAGGCCTGCACCCAGGCAGTTCTGCTGCTGTGTGGTCCAGATTATTTTTTAAATTATGTACATGTAAGGTTCACATGTAAGTGCAAGGACATACAGGACTGAGGGTCAGCAGGTATGATTTGGTACGGTTCCAGTGATAAATAATTGTTGCCCTGAACCCTCACCTTTCCTGCCCCCCTGGCCTTCCTCTTCCTGAACCCAGATTGTTCCACAGGCCAGCAATAGGAAAGGAAGCTCTTGGTCCAGTGTCTTGTCTCTAGAATCCTGCTCCAGGGTCACTGCCGGCACCTATTGGGATTTGTCTGAACCTGTGCCCTCCTGGTTGTAAAATGTTTACAAGTGCCCACACCTGAGCGCTGCCACCGCAGCTACACCACTGGCTAAATCTTCACTTCTACCTCCTCACTCCAATAAAGCTGCTGTCGGCATCCTCCCAGGTCCACCTCGGGGCCACAGTCCTTTCCTCCTCATTTTCAATGACTACCAAGGACATTTTGAACATAGTCTGCACCCTTCCTCTTGCAGTCCCTTTGCGTTAGGCTTCTGTGATGTGGTTATGTCCAAGTTACTCAACCGCGGTGGCATTTCTCCTCTTTCTTGCTGCGGGGAACATCGTTTTTCTCCCTTTAACACCAGTGCCCCCGGTTCTCTTCCATGACCCCGGAAGCCTCTCCTCCACGGCTTCAACTTCATACTAATGGCGCAGCAATAGCAACTTTTAGTTCAGAATTCCCTTTAAGCCTTGGTTTTATACAGCTAGCTATGAATGTCAACTGTGGATATCTCCAGGGCTCCTCGGATTCCCCAAATCCCAAAATTAAATGGCTAGTTTTCCTCTTCAACCTTGCTGTTCTTCCGATGGTCCATTCTTGATGTCTGGCAATGCCATTTCCCCAGTGACCCAAACCAGAAGCCTAGATGTCAGCATAATCCCTCCATTTGACTTTAATCTATGAAGCCAAGTGTCAGCTGTGTCCCCAGGATTCTTTCTCTTTAGAATGTATCTTAGAAGTGCCCTCACTGCCTTCTTTACTGTTATAGATTCAGTTCCCCGAGGGAGACACTAAGAGAAGCATTTCAGTGGAGACGCTTTATTTTGGAGATGATCCCGATCAAGTCAGGACGGGAGTGGAAGAAAGGAGTCAGCAAGGAAAGGGAGCCGATAAATCATACATTCTCCAGTATACCGCCATTGTCAGTAACCGGAGGTTGCTCCAAAACACAGAAAAGCCAAGCAAGCCAAAAGCCTTTCACTGTGGCGTAAAGACCAAGTGCCTCACGTGGGTGGGTGGAACACCTGGATTTACCTGCCGCGTCGCTCTGCCGCTGCATCCAGTGCCTTGTGTGAGCTCAGACGTGGTGGGCGATTTCCGGTTTCCTCCCCTGCCCTGGCTGCTTCTCCAAGCCCGTGTGTCTTTTCAGGCAATTGCATCTGCTCTGGCAGAACGCAGACAAGGCTCAGCTCAATAGCTGCCTCGTTTGTCATACTCTCCTCATCCACAGATGCTAGAGATGTCTACTTGAGGAGCTAGGATACTGTTCTATTTGTTTGTCTGTCTCTCCCACCAGGCAGTGATTCTCTCAGTGAAGGGCCAGGGTGGATTCATCTTGAGCTACAGCCCGGGCCCTGCCAGCGTCTGCATCACGCCTGTGTGTTTGGGAACATGGGAGTGGGGCCCGGTGTGGAGCTCAGGAGTGGAGATGAGCACCATTTGATTTTATTTGATTTTAAAGCTTCTAGTGAGCTGTGCGTGCGTGCGCGTGCACGCGTGTGTGTGCGTGCGTGTGTGCGTGTGTGTGTGTGCGTGTGCGCGTGTGTCTGCGTGTGTGTGTGCGCGTGCGTGTGTGTGTGCGTGCGTGTGTGCGTGCGCGTGTGTGTCTGCGTGTGTGTCTGCGTGTGTGTGCGTGTGCGTGTGTGTGTGCGCGTTTGTGCGTGTGTGTGTGCGCGTGCGTGTGCGCGTGTGTCTGCGTGTGTGTGTGCGCGTGCGTGTGTGTGTGCGTGTGCGTGTGTGCGTGCGTGTGTGCGTGCGCGTGTGTGTCTGCGTGTGTGTCTGCGTGTGTGTGCGTGTGTGTGTGCGCGTTTGTGCGTGTGTGTGTGCGTGCGTGTGCGTGTGTGTGTGCGTGCGTGTGTGTGCGTGTGCGTAGATGTACAGAAGGAGGATAATTAATGTCTGATTCAGTTTAGCACCATTCCTTCCCTTTTGTTTTTCCATGTTGCTATCTGAATTGATAGCATGCATTTGGCCTAAACCCCGTGTTAAGCATTTCTGATGGTTTTGGCAAGTTTCCTGATGAAGTACCAGATGTGCAGTTACCAGAACAGGGACTGCCAGTTTATATCCAGGGAGAAATTAGTGAGCTGAAAAAAATTCACATCTTTCGAGCGACGAAAATTGGTACTTTATTTCTTATCGAGGATTTTCAATACATGTGTCTATCTACGAAGGGACAGTGAAAAATTGCTTAAAAGGAGGACACATAACGAGTAATTGTTATAAACTGAGATATAATGTCTTTGACTTGACAGTGACTCTGGCTACGGACTAGATTTCTAACTACATCACCATCACCTATGCCCCTTCTCCCAATCTGCGTGTATTTTTTTACATCCCCTTCCTGGCAAACATAGATTACCGCTTTCCAAGGAGAAGTCAACATAACGTTTTTGGAAGCACAGACTTTCCATTGCCAAAAGGCTTGGGCACCGAGAGCACGAAGCGCCTGTGCTCCATCCCCACCCCCTGCTCCCTCCTCACCGAGCCTGGGCCTCCTCTCTCCCCTGGATGAATCTCCCATGAATTCTAATTATAGGAGATGGATAACAGCAGCAGGAAGGAGATATTTTATTTTTATATCTGCTGACAGTAGATTGCTCCTCGCATCGCTGTAGGAAAAAAAAACAACTGTGTTTACAAATGTATCATCATACGGCAGATCTTAAATTCCACGTCTATTAGCTGTTATTATTGACTATTGTCAGAGCAGTGCTACTGCCTGGAAAAGGTCAGGTCTTTTCATTTGTGTTTTTTCATGTGATGAATAACAAATAATGAAGCACAGAATTTATTGGGCTGTTGAGATTTCTCTCTCATATCTGCAGACTAGTTACCGGTTTTAGACTTTCTTCACTGACATCAGACAAATCAGTTCGTATTTATTTCATTTTTTAATCCCACAAAGGAGATCTGATTGGGGAAATTACTGCTCAGAAGAGCAACTACAAGCGAATTCTATTACTTGTACAAATCTTCACATGCTATTTCATGCCTTTAGCCAAGAGCGGAAAGACATGCTGGCTCTGTTCACAGGAGCACAGGTGATCCGTGCATCCTGGAGGTGTCAAATGATAGCCTCTTTCATTTCCACACACATCAGGGGCTCTAGTTGGTCTGAAGACTGAAAACAGAAATGCTGTACTTTCTCCACTTAGCAGTTCCCTGGCTGAAGAAAGGCGTTAACCGCAGCCGAGGGAGGAGAAACAGCGGTCCTAATGCACTATGATTGACTCCGCACTTCCCGGGGGAGCATTATGACGCCATGGCAGGTCCACGGAAAAACATCCTTGGCGGATAATCACCTAATCCCAAGGCAAGTGCATGTGAATTACACCAGTGGCTTCCAGGCGCTGCACAAGGACACTGAATCCTGCTCTCCAGCTCACCAGTGGGCTGTGACTTTGGATGTGGGTAATGAGATTACATGAAGGTGCTAAATCTTCATAAGGGCCTGGGCTTCCAGACAAAACAAAACACATGATTCTAAGGTTTCAGCAGAAGAGATTTTTGAAAAAGAAAATACGGGTGAAAATAAAAAGGTCTTGTTGCAAGAATTAAGTGCACAGGTGTCACATACTAAGTGCTTACTTAACTTCTTCATATTATTATTATTATTATTGTTATCATTGGAAAGAGTAGAATCTATGCAGAACAGGATTGTTTGTTCGGCCACAACATAGTTTGATTGTTCGCTCTGTCGACATGCCTTCCAAGTCACCACGGATGGAGTGGAAGAGGTGAATTTCATCAGAGGACATCTGCTGTCTGACTGGAACTGTGTGAGCCAGTTTCCGCAACGTACTTTGTTCAGTACTCGTAACCACCCTCCGAGATAGTCACACTCACATTTAGCAGATGAAGAAACGTGGCCACAGAGAAGCCGCACACATTACTAAAACTCATAGGGCTTCCATGCCAGTGACCTGGCTCCCACACCATGGCCAGATGCTAAGCACAACATTGTCCAGCTGCATCTCGCTTCCACACACTGCCTACGTACGAGGAAAGGTGTCACGGGGTAGGTGAAGAGGGTGAATAGAAAACACGAAGCAGTAGAGTAAGTCCAAATAACGGACTAAACACGACGAAAAAGGGACTGAGTACTCCAGTTAGGAGATAGAAGTTACGTAATCAAATCTTACAGTTCTAAAATTCTAGGCTGTTTGTAAGAGACAGATCTAAAACATAAGGAAATAGACAATATTGAAGTAAAAGTATGAAACAGTAGGCATCGATCAAGAACTTTACATAAACTTACTAGAAATGTTAAGGAATGACATTCACCTCTACCAGAAAGGGTAATTGTATAATGATATAAATAGTTAATTCACCAGGAAAAACAAAAAATTCTAAACATGAGTTCACTCCTTAACATACCTCAAAATAAATAATGCAGAAATGAATAGGACTACAAGGAGAAATTGCTACGTACTCCATAACATGAGAAAATTTAGCATCTTACTCTAAAATAGATAAGGGTGAAAAAAGTAAGATCAAGCAATGAACAAGCTTGAACTAAGAACAACAAGAACCATATATTTTAAAAGTCACACTGAGAATTTTAGGAAATTAACCATATAAAAATCTTTGAGCCAAGTGACAACGGATTTCAGAGGAATAACATATTAAAAATTCAGTCCTCAACCCGAGTGCAATTAAGGTAGATCAAAATCTAAAGAGCTAACTAGAAAGAAACAAACATCTGGCAACTGATAAACAATTTGTATAACTCATAGATTAAAGATGTACATTAGGTTAAAATAAATATATATACATACATATTTAGGCTAGAGATTTACCTCCGATTACTGTTTTAGCTGCAGTCATGACTGAAAATTAATCTGCTTAAGAAGTCAGAATGGGAAGTAACCAATGAAATAAATTTTAAAGAATTAAAGGAAGAAAATAATAAGGATAAAAGGAGATTATTAATAAGAGAAAAATAAGTATTGAGTAGAAATGATCAACAAAGTTATAAAGTGGCATCTGAACCAATATGTCTCTAAGATGTGAAGGACAGAGAGAGAGAGAGAGAGAGAGAGAGAGAAACAACATTAAGGAATAAAAAGAGGTCAATCCAATAGGTGTTGTAGACATTAAAATGCTAATAAAGCATGTCATTCACAAGTTTATATCAATGAATTTGAAAGCTTAGGTGAAAGGAGCAAATTTCTGTAGTAATACAACTTTCCAAAATTATTCAAGAAGATATAGAAAACCAAATAGTCCTATATCCCTAAGCAAATGCAATTAAATAATTTAAATTCTTCTCACAAATGAAACACCAAACCCATACTGTTGAACAGAATTTACTAAACATTCAAGACCAAATTGATTCCGATGTATACAAGCCCTTCTAGGGAACAAAAAATGAGAAAATAATTTCCAATTTGTGAGGTTAGAAAAACTATAATACTAAATCTAGTATGGAGAGAAAGATGTGGGAAGTTAAATCATAACCAGAATCATTATAATAAATGCAAAACTCCTAATATAATGTTATATAATCTAATTTAAGAATATATGAAAAACCGTATTATGCTCTAATTAGAAAATTCAGAAATTCAATGTTTGTTTCTAATTAGAAAGTCAATTAATGTAATTTATAAATGAATAGCATTGGATAAAATTCATCATCCACTAGTAATAATTACCTTAGCAAGCTAGAAGTTAATCCATATCCTTTAACATTAAGAAAACTAACTACAAAAATACAAACAAACAGCAAAGATGCATGGCTGTGAAAAGTCTGAAACAATTCCTCTAAGACCAGGGAGAGGACAATAGTATATGCTAGCACCAATTTTATTCAACATTTTACTGAAGCCCTATTTGACACACAGAAGCAAGAAAAAGAAAGAAGAGTTATGGGGATTGTCACATTCCTTGATTTTATAATTTTTACATAGAAAATGAAAAGTATCTACAAACATATCATGGATCTTATCAAGCAGAATCTGAAATGTACACAGAGCAAGAAATAGTTCAGAATAGTCAAAAATATTGTCAAGAAGAAAAATGTGAGAGATTTTGCCCTACCAGATATCAAGATTCTATAAAGTTATGAACGTGAAAAATTCACAGAGAAATAGAATTACAGATCGGTATGCAAATGTGTCAATTACAATGCTAAGATAATTGTCTATTATATAGTGGGAAAGAGTAAAATGGATTTGTATATAACACCCTACACAAAAGATTAAATAGTTAAGAGAAAAAAAAAACAACTTTAAAACATTGGAACGAAATATAGACGATGTCTTCATAATTTGGGGAATTATTTGTTAAATATGACACACAGAGACTGTTAAATTCAGCTTCATGAATACTATAAAGTTTTGTATCAAAATACACCATAAGAAAGTGAAAAGATGGCATTCACTTTTGGAGAAGACATTTACAATGCATATAACTGACAAAGCACACTGGATTCTACATTGTAAACAGCAGCATAACAGGTCAATAAGAAAAGATAAACAACACAATAAAAACTGGGTAGAAAAGATAAACAGGTAGACCACAGGAAAGGAAACCAACCCAAATATGAAGTAAATCTACAAAAAAATGTCAATATCAAAAGTATTTTTAAATACAATAATTCATTTCTCACAAATTAAAATGTTAAATGTTATCAAGAATGGAAAGCAACATACAATTTTATACAAATACATTGGAAATTAATTGGCAATATTAACTTAAGCTGAAGAAACAAACACCGTATAGCTCAGCAAATCTATTCCTTAATCTTAACACTCCAGAGAAATACGTATTCACGAATGGACATACACAGTGAATGCACATTGTCTATATTTTTCCCATGGAAATGACAAAAATATCCACTACCAAAAGAATGAGTACACATTTCATGATATTTTCACAAAATGGAATACTACACCACAGTGAAAATATAAGAACGACAGCCTCGTACATCAACGTGGATTTATCTGACCTCGCAAAATCAATTATGTAATACATAAAATATATAAGACTGTATCTTACACTGTTTAATGATACATGCATTTTTAAAATAAAACTATAAAAGTGAAGGTATGATAAACACCAAATTCAAAGTTATTTTTCTCAGGAACAAGTGATTGGAGAGTATCATTGGAAAGGTATATACTTGGGGAAGGGGATTTTGGTCACGCTGATAATATTTAATTTCTGAAGGTAGTATTCTATTATTCTGTGCATTGTTCTGTACATATGTCTTACAATAAAATTTTTAAAATAATGAAAGAAACTTTATCTCAAACCAAACCCACGTCTCTCGACATCTGATAACATACATTAATGCAAAGCAATCTGTTACAGTAGGCTGCACAGGCTTGGAACATGCATTGCTCCATGGAAGAAAACCAGGTTTCCAGGAGGAAAAAGACGCATTCATGGCAAACGGCTTCATTTTCCCTTTTGGAGGAGCTCTCTCACCACATTGTAACTATTGGGTGTCGTTAGTTCTGGGAGGTCCCACCCATCTTTTCCCAAATGCCTTGTGTTTATGTTCTTGTTCCATTAATGTTCTATTACAGGATGAAAAGAAATACACATTTTTGTTCATTTGGGAAGATCTTTTCTATAAGTTCTCTGATACATAGATATATACATATTCTGCACGTACGTTGCAGCCGTATAATCCGATAGGTGACATTCCAAATACCGAACTCTGTGCTTCCTAGCTTTAGAGCCGATGGCAGTGATACATTCACGGAGGTGAAGACTTGGATTTTCGAAGCAGCCACCCTGTACCCAACTGCCCGTGACATTCTTCTCGATGGGCGGAACACGATAGCCTAGCAAAACGCGCTCAGGGCTTCCTAGGTACGCAGGGCATTGCGGGCATTGCTTTTAATCTTTGCACCGACTCTCGAAGACAGGCTTTGCTACTTTTTTTTTTGACCAGACAAGGAAAGTGACGAGCATGTATTAAGCAGCACCCACAAAACACAGGGCTGCTAAGTGGGGGAGCTGAGCTGGGTCTTTATGTCACATCTCCATGACAATTGGCTTCTCTCATCATATATTTTTTCCTTAATTAAATATCGTTCGGTTCCATTCAATTCAATAAGCACTCGAACAATGTTTCCTATGAGCAGGGCATTGCTCTGTCTGATAAAGTTGCAGGGGCTGGTCTCAGAGGGCGTCCGGCCCAAGCGGGACTCACGTGACAGGCAGCACTGCAGAGCAGTCCCACGCACGGGGCAGGTTGTCTTTTGGCTCTCGGTCAAGTGTCCTCGTGTTTCGCCATCACTCGCCACACACCCTCTTCCTCAGTTCCGGGACCGCAGGACAGAGGCTTCGGTCGGCGAGGGGGACGTGAGCGGACAGGACATGTGCCACATCTGACAGGAGCTTCACGGGCACCAACAGCCCCCATGGCCAGACTGGTGGCCAGGATGAGGGACCCGAAGCAGCGCCGAGAGGGCTTCTGTGTTTGTAGCTGATCCACAGCTGCCACGCTTATCACGTGAGCGGGAGATGAACGCTTGCTATGGTGAGGAAGCGAGACTCGCGGTGTCACTGATACCGCAGCAATCTCAGCTACTGCACCCATGTGTGCACACACCCTCACCCACACGCGCTACAGTATAACGTGCTGCGCAGATCGGAGAAGGTTTCAGAGAAGAGCCGACAGCCGAGCTGAAGTCTGAAGGTTTTGCGCAAGAGTTACTCTTCTCCACTTACGTGCAACGTTTGCTTCTGACATCTGAGCCGGCTCAAGCCCCCGCCTCGGTGAGCTTGCTCCTGTTTCTGCTTCCATCGTCCTGCCCACAGGACCCCACCCCCAGCTGAAGCCCACGCTCTCCTTTGGTGTCCCTGAGTCACGGTGACCGTGCCCTCTGGGCCCCGCCAGGAATTCCTAAAGCAATGACACCACACATATTTACATTAGGAAAATGGAATGTTCCATTCTGCCCAGCCGCTGGGACAAACACTAGCTCTTAGTTAACAGCGCTGTGTGTTCTTTTTATACGCGAGGTCAAGATATCCTGGATTCATCACAATCTCTTCGCGTCTTCTTGTTTATTAAGTCACAGCCACGGGCTTCCCCTGGTGGCGCAGTGGTTAAGCATCCGCCTGCCAATGCAGGGGACACGGGTTCGAGCCCCGGTCCGGGAAGATCCCACGTGCCGTGGAGCGGCTGGGCCCGTGAGCCACAACTACTGAGCCTGTGCTCTAGAGCCCAGGAGCCACAACTACTGAGCCCGCGTGCCACAACTAGTGAAGCCCGCGCGCCTAGAGCCCGTGCTCCGCAGCAAGAGAAGCCACCGCAGTGAGAAGCCCGCGCACCGCAACGTAGAGTAGCCCCCGCTCGTCGCAACTAGAGAAAGCCCGCGCGCAGCAACGAAGACCCGACACAGCC
>NC_041223.1:3873769-3984498 GCF_002837175.3 Physeter macrocephalus | reverse complement strand
GTAGAGTAGCCCCCGCTCGACGCAACTAGAGAAAGCCCGCGCGCAGCAACGAAGACCCGACACAGCCAAAAATAAATAAATAAAATAAACGAATTAAAAAATAAAAAATCATAGCTTTAAATTCATAGCTTTAAAATCACTCTTTTCTATTATTACTCAAAAAAGAACTTGGCTGTTTGCAAGGGTGAGCGGTATGTGGACACGCCGCCACAACTAGTGAAGCCCGCGCGCCTAGAGCCCGTGCTCCGCAGCAAGAGAAGCCACCGCAGTGAGAAGCCCGCGCACCGCAACGTAGAGTAGCCCCCGCTCGTCGCAAATAGAGAAAGCCCGCGCGCAGCAACAAAGACCCGACACAGCCAAAAATAAATAAATAAAATAAACGAATTAAAAAATAAAAAATCATAGCCACTCTTTTCTATTATTACTCAAAAAAGAACTTGGCTGTTTGCAAGGGTGAGCGGTATGTGGACTCGCCCAAGTCCTTCATCTCCTGATCGAGCCCATCAGCAATTTCCTCAATTCCCAAGTTGACCCAAGGACTGGGGGGCGAGGCGTGGAATTGAGGACTCCTGACGCGTCTCTGAACTCAACTTCGTTTAGATGCACTGGCCTGGGTGTGGTACAGATGACTGCGGCCCAAAATATCAGGGGGAGGGGTCCTCCCAAATGTTGTCTTCCATCAGCTTGCGGGGAGAGTGTGAATAATAAACCCGCCATATAGGAAAAAGCTGGGCCTCATGCGTTATCGATGGAACGATGAGAGTACTACTGACTCCTCCTGGAGAACCTTGATAAAACAAGCACCCACCAAAGCCAGGATGGCAACCTCGGTCTCAGGAAAAATAACGGGCAGGAGTTCACAAGCAACCACAGCTCAGGTCCTGAATATCGCAAAACACGGTTAACAGGATTTGGGAAACACAGGCTGCAAAGGCAGGGGTAGGCATTCACATGGGTATCTGCCGTCTATACCTTTTCCCCCAAACATTCATCTGACCCAACCGAATCTGTGAGTACCTGGCCTTCCAACTGGGCCAGCTTTTGATTTTGGATTTGGCCACAGATTCCCCCGTTCTCTGTATCCCACAATAAGGGAGTAACTGATCTCTGAGAAATCAGTTAAAAAGCCAGATTGTGTTCGGCTGAATCAGGAAACGTAGGGGGCAAATCAGGGCAGACACACCTTTGAAGAATGTTCTGAGGGTTTTCGACAGGCCCTCTCTTCGTGGACACTGGATATTGTCACAGACTTATGTGACTTTCTCCTCAAGCCGTGACTTTGGGGTAACAGTGACTGACGCCGGTAGGCGCTCAGCGAGACTTCGATTAATTAATTACTGATAACAAAGGGGCCCGTGGGAGTGGATGAAGGATGTAGGATAGAGTTTTTAGTTTGTTAGGTTTGTATATTGTTCTTTTTCATGCAATATAATTAGGCCTTATAACATAGGATTAACAGCAAAGGATTTTCAATCAGACGGGTCTAGATGTTAATTTCTCTCTATTATTTGGAGCTTGGAGTCCTTGGCAAGTTGCTTAGCCTTTCAGAAACTCACTATCTTCATTGATAAAGTGGGGATGATATCTCCGGGGGAAGAATGATGTATGGATTAAAGTTAGGGCATGGGATGAAGAGTTTACATGACAGGATCTGGTGTTCAGTGACCGTTTGTGTATGTGTGTGTGTGTGTGTTGAAAAGAAGAGGATTATTCCATGATAGGAAAGGGGAGGACTGAATTTAAAGAAAGCGTTGGAAATAATGAAGGTAAAACTTGCTGTTGGTGGAGGGTGAATGGAAGGGAGGTGGGTTAGAAATAATGAAATCAAGAGCGTGGAAAAGGAATGTACACAGCACATCTCAAAGACCTGCTCAGGATACCCTGAAGAGGTAAATGGCAACAGCTTACCCGACAGCAAACACAGGATTGAAGGAGGAAGACCCTCTCCCAGGGGCCACTGGCACGTAATTTATGGCAAGGAACCGCTTTCTGCCTGAATATCTCTGTAAATAGTCACATGAAATTTTCTGTAAATAGTCACGCCTTACTCTCTTTTTAGTTTTGTCCCGCTTTCTTTTTCCTCAACTCACCATACCTCAACAGGAAGAAAGATGTTTTTAACTGCTTTGTAAAGGTAACGGTAACTACTTTGTTCTCAATAAGGCAAAAGTAACTACTTTGTTCTCTGTAAAGGAAACAGTATGCTTTCTAAACAGTACACATGGCATTGCTGTTTGAGGAAACCTGGTCCAGGTGTGTGTAGGCTTGTGTGTGTGCGCCTGTGTGGGAACCACAGGCATTGATTGCCCTGTGCAAAGAGCTGATCCCACGTGCCGTGGAGCGGCTGGGCCCGTGAGCCACAACTACTGAGCCTGTGCTCTAGAGCCCAGGAGCCACAACTACTGAGCCCGCGTGCCACAACTAGTGAAGCCCGCGCGCCTAGAGCCCGTGCTCCGCAGCAAGAGAAGCCACCGCAGTGAGAAGCCCGCGCACCGCAACGTAGAGTAGCCCCCGCTCGTCGCAACTAGAGAAAGCCCGCGCGCAGCAACGAAGACCCGACACAGCCAAAAATAAATAAATAAAATAAACGAATTAAAAAATAAAAAATCATAGCTTTAAATTCATAGCTTTAAAATCACTCTTTTCTATTATTACTCAAAAAAGAACTTGGCTGTTTGCAAGGGTGAGCGGTATGTGGACACGCCCAAGTCCTTCATCTCCTGATCGAGCCCATCAGCAATTTCCTCAATTCCCAAGTTGACCCAAGGACTGGGGGGCGAGGCGTGGAATTGAGGACTCCTGACGCGTCTCTGAACTCAACTTCGTTTAGATGCACTGGCCTGGGTGTGGTACAGATGACTGCGGCCCAAAATATCAGGGGGAGGGGTCCTCCCAAATGTTGTCTTCCATCAGCTTGCGGGGAGAGTGTGAATAATAAACCCGCCATATAGGAAAAAGCTGGGCCTCATGCGTTATCGATGGAACGATGAGAGTACTACTGACTCCTCCTGGAGAACCTTGATAAAACAAGCACCCACCAAAGCCAGGATGGCAACCTCGGTCTCAGGAAAAATAACGGGCAGGAGGTCACAAGCAACCACAGCTCAGGTCCTGAATATCGCAAAACACGGTTAACAGGATTTGGGAAACACAGGCTGCAAAGGCAGGGGTAGGCATTCACATGGGTATCTGCCGTCTATACCTTTTCCCCCAAACATTCATCTGACCCAACCGAATCTGTGAGTACCTGGCCTTCCAACTGGGCCAGCTTTTGATTTTGGATTTGGCCACAGATTCCCCCGTTCTCTGTATCCCACAATAAGGGAGTAACTGATCTCTGAGAAATCAGTTAAAAAGCCAGATTGTGTTCGGCTGAATCAGGAAACGTAGGGGGCAAATCAGGGCAGACACACCTTTGAAGAATGTTCTGAGGGTTTTCGACAGGCCCTCTCTTCGTGGACACTGGATATTGTCACAGACTTATGTGACTTTCTCCTCAAGCCGTGACTTTGGGGTAACAGTGACTGACGCCGGTAGGCGCTCAGCGAGACTTCGATTAATTAATTACTGATAACAAAGGGGCCCGTGGGAGTGGATGAAGGATGTAGGATAGAGTTTTTAGTTTGTTAGGTTTGTATATTGTTCTTTTTCATGCAATATAATTAGGCCTTATAACATAGGATTAACAGCAAAGGATTTTCAATCAGACGGGTCTAGATGTTAATTTCTCTCTATTATTTGGAGCTTGGAGTCCTTGGCAAGTTGCTTAGCCTTTCAGAAACTCACTATCTTCATTGATAAAGCGGGGATGATATCTCCGGGGGAAGAATGATGTATGGATTAAAGTTAGGGCATGGGATGAAGAGTTTACATGACAGGATCTGGTGTTCAGTGACCGTTTGTGTATGTGTGTGTGTGTGTGTGTTGAAAAGAAGAGGATTATTCCATGATAGGAAAGGGGAGGACTGAATTTAAAGAAAGCGTTGGAAATAATGAAGGTAAAACTTGCTGTTGGTGGAGGGTGAATGGAAGGGAGGTGGGTTAGAAATAATGAAATCAAGAGCGTGGAAAAGGAATGTACACAGCACATCTCAAAGACCTGCTCAGGATACCCTGAAGAGGTTAATGGCAACAGCTTACCCGACAGCAAACACAGGATTGAAGGAGGAAGACCCTCTCCCAGGGGCCACTGGCACGTAATTTATGGCAAGGAACCGCTTTCTGCCTGAATATCTCTGTAAATAGTCACATGAAATTTTCTGTAAATAGTCACGCCTTACTCTCTTTTGAGTTTTGTCCCGCTTTCTTTTTCCTCAACTCACCATACCTCAACAGGAAGAAAGATGTTTTTAACTGCTTTGTAAAGGTAACGGTAACTACTTTGTTCTCAATAAGGCAAAAGTAACTACTTTGTTCTCTGTAAAGGAAACAGTATGCTTTCTAAACAGTACACATGGCATTGCTGTTTGAGGAAACCTGGTCCAGGTGTGTGTAGGCTTGTGTGTGTGCGCCTGTGTGGGAACCACAGGCATTGATTGCCCTGTGCAAAGAGCTGCTTCTTCACTAAAAGGAAATTACAGCGCACGTGCAGATGTATAACTACACGACACCCTCACCCAGAGGGTTAACTCAGAGCAAAAAGGCATATGGCAACTACATCACCACAAACTCTTCCTCCTTTTACTCGCCGGTAAGTTTGATGAAAAACTCATTTCAGTTTAGCGTAATTCATTAATGCTGCATCATAATACCAGTAAGTACTTCTAAAACGTTTTGACTCAGTTGAAAATTATTCTACCTATGGGGCCTGGAATTAAACACATGTATGCACATCTAGTTCATCACCTCAGATGCTGCAGATTTCTCAGTGATTTATTTTACAACTTTGCCTTTTTTTTTTTTAATATGTGCTCTTTTCAGTATATTTTCTGACGTAAGTACCCCTGGATGCCCAAAAAAAGTGGATAAAAAGAAGAACTGTAATAAACGGTGTACAGAAGGTACAGGGTGATCCTGCAGCACCATCTAGAGTCTCGGGAGAGCATGACAATCTTCCTAATAAGCAAAACATTTTTTTATGCTTCCGGAAATTTAGAGAGTTTGAGGAAAAGAAAAAACAAAACTGTCTTTCCACCCCCCCTTACACTCATCAGTTTAACTCTGAAAATTAAACCCAACGTATGCCAGTAGCCTTCACTTCGATAACATCTTGTCTCTTCTGAGAAACGTCTCTTCTGTGCAATCATGAGACCACGAAGACTTCACTAAAAGGGACTGGAGTATTTCAGGGCTTATTCTTACCATACGAGACTCAGTCCTAGACACCAACTTCTGATTGTATATCCTGGGGAGAGGGCATTTTAAAACATTACATCAGATAGGGTTTTATTAAACGTAGGAAGATATTCAACTGGACATCTAAGCAAATGCATCTTCAACGAAAAATCTCTGTCTTGAACGCCAACTAAAACGCATTAGAGGAAAGCAAAGGAAGGGAAGAAGTACAAAGTGCCTATTATTTTCCCGGCGTGCTTCCCCTTTTCCCTCCCAACCCACTTCTTTATCTCAAGCAAGTTGGCAGTCCGTGCGGTGCGTCTGCCTTTAATGAATATCTCCTTTTCGCAGAGGGCTGCCCAAAGCTATCGGTGGTCCCTGCTTCCTCTGAATTAACGCCATTGATAAGCGGTAAAAGGGAGAAATGTTGTCAATGTAAGATTATGGAGTAAATGATGCAGTTTCAGGGTCGGGCTACAGAAAGCACTTATGAAGAATCTGACAAGTGAAGATGAATGGAAACGGAGGAGGGCGTTCACAGCAGCCGAAGCCCAGGGCCAGGCGGACGCCCAGGCTCTGCTGCCACCTGCTGGCCGCGAGGAGAACCGAGCCGGCGCGTCCGCACGGGAGCGTTTGGCCGTTTTCTCGTTAAGAGAGCAGCTCTCCTGGCAGGTCACAGCTCACCTTCAGCCTCGCAGACGTGTCAACTAGCCCTCTCTCGGTGTTCTGATTCATTTCCGGAAACAGGCATGCCAAAGACGGAAAGAAACGCCGGGGAAGACATTCTGAACCCAAGGGGTGTGTGATGTGTTGAATGTCTCTTGGCGCTTCATTTAATACATCTAAATAATATACACATGAGCGCAAGGCAGAACTAAAAGAGCGAACTGGAGATACATTTGATGTAATGACTTGACGTGTTACTCTACGATATTCTCTGCCCCCATGCAGTCAATAAATGAACACTTCGCATTTTGCCAAAATTTGGTTAAAGTCCAAAAAAGGCATTCAGTACCTCTGTGAGCATGCTCACATACCTTCATCCAGCAGTGAAGCGCTACTTCTCTCTCTCCCTTTCCAGTCTCAAAGGTGCTGAAAATAAGTTTGATGTGCAGTATTTCTTTTTTCTTTTCTCCCTAGATTCTGGCTGCTACCTCTAGGTCAGGTCGAGATGAGATTTCTGTCATGCATTAAGCTAATTTGGATTGTGACAAAGTACAAGACCAGGAAGTCGATTCCGAGACCAGATATCCTGAGAGGGGAGTGCAGGATAAGCAGGGAGAAATTAATTAGCGCTGCCTCGAGCAATTTCACTGCCTCGGGTGGGATCCCTGGTGGAAGGCCCAGGATGCTGAGACCAGGAGCTGCGATCACAGCCCTTTGGGGGCGTGTCGCTTGATCTCGCTGCGTGAGACATGGAAACAAGGCATCTGTAAAGAGCACGGAAAACCTCGGGAAGGTGGAAGCAAGCGGAGTCGACTAATTACAATGCGGGGGGAAGCTGCAATTCCTACAGTTTCCTGAGCTGCAGTCACAGCTGTGGTAGGAGGGGGAAAGAATGTATTTGAGGTCTTTCAGTGGCGCACATAGATATTTTAATGTTACCACCCAATGGGGAGAGCTGAGAAAACTAACCCTGAAGGGCTCTGGGATACGACACTGCTTTTCTCTGTGTGAAAGAGAAGCTGGCAGTGAGGGCTCCGCTAGGAAATAATGTTTTAAAAGTTTATAAATACCTGGAGGCACATCTTCCTCCTTTCCAGCTATGCACAACTCCGGTAATGTATTTAGCAGGCACACTTCTTTATTTTGTTTCTCTGTCTTGGTGTGTAATTCCCTGGATTACTGGCCGATGAATATTTATATGAGAACAGAATAAATGTATTCTTTCCTGTCATCCTGATAAAATGGATTAAATAAAAGATAGCAAAATAAATTCATTTCTAAAATAAATGTCATAAAAATGTTACATCGGTGATACGTCTTTTGCATGAGAAAAGGAATAAGACCCGATTACTAAACATCCCATGGGTCTGCGTAACAAGACTCCTGGAGACGCCTGGTCATTAGCGAGGATGGGGAAACACGGAGGAGATCCAGGAGGCCAGAGCAGCCCACCAAGGCAGTGCTGTGTAACATGAATTACGGATGTGATGGACTCACTGAGCTTCAGCCCAGCTGAAGAGTTAAAGAGGAAAATTTAGCTAAAGAGCCAGGACTTGGTCACCAATCTACCCTCTTGTGATAGAACAATGCGGCCACTAACACAGCTGCACGTTTGTGGAGTGGACGCTGTGATGCAGGTGGAGGATCACAGTGCTACGTGACTTTGATCTGTTTGCAAACAGACAGGGAGAGGCTGGGAATGGCCCTGCTCCCCATCTCTACTCAGATATGGACCATTTTGGCTGCAGCAAAACTCCACCATGCTGTCTCCACATTCTGAAGATAACAGGCTCACTTTTCTTTATGTCTCCAGAGTTGCTGCCTAAAGGGATGAAACGAATCTCTGGCCCCTCCCTTGTCCTGGGGCTACCTGGTTAAAGGTGGCTTGGAGCAGGCAGGGATGCAAGAGGGCCCCACTCGGGCAAGGTTAGGAGTGCAGGTTCCACCACCAGCCAGGAGGGAATGGGTGGTGCCCTGTCCTCACTGCCACGTGAGCGTGGGTGAGTCCTTTAATCTCTCTGTGCCCCAGCTTCATCATCCTGCTGACAATACACCCTCTCATGGGAGAGTTCTAAAGATGAGATGATCTAATACACAGGAAGCACTTAATAGTGCAGCTGACCAACATCGTAGCAGTTCCTTAACTCACATTTGGGAGCACCTGCCATGTGGCAGGTACAACACTGTATCACTGTGTCCCTAACACCAATCCAGTGACCTCCCCATTTTGCAGATGAGGAATCAGAGGCTGAGGGCCGTTGAAGGGCTCGGCTTAGGTTCATATGGGATGGGTGACAAGGTCGACAAGCAGACAGAGGGCTCAGAGACCACTGTGCTTTGTCAAGTTGCCCCCATTGCACCTCCGTAAAGAAAGGGACTAGCGCAGTCAAAAGCATGTAAATTAGATGTTTTGAGAGCATAAGTAATGGAAAAAATATTTCCCAGCTGGGGAGAAACGACACTGCTGCTATTTCCTGAAAGAAGTGCCATGTATGGGTGGGCGTTCCAGGCAGAAGCGGAGTAGGGTCCCTGGAGGTAGGGGCACAGGTGACGGCGGGACGTGGAGGGTGACGCCGGTGTCCCTGGACTGGTCTCGAGGGTGCAGGCAGGAGAGCATGTGAGAGAGAAAGTCAGAAAGGCTGCTTGAGGACAGATGTGCAGAGATTGGAATGCCAGGCTGGGTTAGATTTCAAACTCTCAGCCACTGGTGTTTTTCTGTGCAAGGTAAAAGCAGGCTCGGGGCTGCTTTCTGGCAACAGTGTAGAGACCCTAACTGCAGGGAAAGGAGGGGACCAGCCAGTGGAATATCACAGCTGCAAGAAGCCCATGACTTGTGGTATGGCAGGAAAAGAAGACTGATCCACGGGCCTCCTGAGTTCTCTCCCTCCGAGACCAGCTGACCCCCTGTGAGCTCCCGGGTGCAGCCCACACCCACTCTAATGAGGGTGGTGTGAGTGGAGACAAGAGCCCTATATTATCCCAACACAGCAGAGCCTGCCATCTACTGGGCAGCTTCTCAGAGCCTCCTTTCCTCACTGGTAAAAGGAAAACAGCAATGTATCTAACTTTCCAGGGGAATGTGGTGATCCAGAGAGAGCAATGCAAATAAAATGCCGGTCTGGGTCCCCTCTGCCCTTTCCCTCTCTTCATGGGCTCCTGGCAGCATCGAGCACACCCCCATCCTGCCCAACGCCAGAGCACCCTGCTCCGCTCCTTCTTGCTTTTCTAGGAAAACTCCAGGAGCTGCAGAGGCATATGGCAGGAGAACTCCCACCTCCATGCACATTCCAACTGCGGTATAAGAGCCCCAGAGAAGAAGCCGCCAAGAAAACCGGGCATAGCCACCCAGGAGCTCAGCCCGCACCATCCTCTTTCCCTCTCATTTCTCTCAGACCATTTTTCACTCTTCTCACTAGAAGTGAGAGCTATAATGTGTACTCTTCTGCCTGATGTATGGGAGACACCAAATAAGCATTAAAATAATAACCCTAAAAATATGCCACAGACAAATCACAAGGTATACTGCTTGAGCCTCCAGCTGTTCACGTTTGAACAAAAGTGTCAAGAGAGCAGACAGTCTTTATAGAGTCGTTCCAAACCTTGAGGCTACTCCTTCTTCTATAGTATTCTAAGAATATTTAATTTATCAGAATTATAAAATGTGAAGTTAGGGAAACCCATAAAGAAGAAAATGACAGTTGACGATATCCTCATTTCAAGCTATAACGTAGTTAACGACTTAAGTTTTTTACTTCAGTTTTTTCCTCATGAATGCATTGACTGTGCATACATACATTTATTTTGAAACATTAATATAGATGGATTATGCTGACTTCTTTTCATTTACCATTGTCTAGCTATTTCCTATACTATGAAAATACATATAACCATTACCCAATAATTGGGCCTACAGATTCTTCCCAATTTTTCCATTATAAATAGAGGTAAAATAATTAAAATTTAGAGCAATATTTGTCACATTTTAAATTATTCCTCTAGGCTAGATTCCCAGCAGTAGAAATGCTGACATAAAAGTTAAGAATATCTAAATCATCTTGTTACATACAGCTAAAATGCTCTCACAATGGAATTTGAACTCTCACAGCAATATATAGAAGTACTAACTCATTTTTCTTTATCAACCTTCACTATATTTTAAAATCTTTGCTAATTTAATGTGCCAAAAAATGATTTGTAGGGAAAATGAGCTACTGAGTTTGTTTTCTCTAGTTTCCTAGATAGAGAAAAACAACAGAAAGTTGGGAATATGGCTCCAGAGCCTGGAAAAAAGTTCTGGGCTGGAGATATTGATCTTAGAGGTTTTGGGAAACAGAAGAGTGTTGAAACCAGGAGGTTATGTGCTCAACTGTGTTTTTTAATTCCTTTAAAGTTGAACAAAAAGTGACAAAACTGTCAAAGAGCAGTAAAAACAATATGCATGGTAATGGCTATAAAGCCATTGATGACGAAACATCAATAATAAAAACACGTATTCAGAACATATTAGGCTCCAGGTTACCCGTGTGCATTTATTCACAATAATGCATCATATGTGGTAAATGCCATTAATATTACTATCGAATAAATGAGGAACTGAGGCCCAAAGCTCAGCTCACAGGTGTGGTTGTGAAATTTGCTCCCGGTTTGTCTGAATCCAAAGCATGTGCTCTTATCCATCAAGTTAGGCCACTTCTACAAAATGGTCATTGACTAATAAAGGTGTTGGATTGAGGGGCTGAAATTGAGCTTCAGACTTGTCTTGTTCAACCCAGTATATTTAATAGGTTTGTTGACTTAGAGCTCCTATAATTCCTTTTTCTCTTACAGAAGGTGGTAAATATTGTATACGTAAATATATATGAAATTAAATATAAATAAATAAAATATATTAAATACATAAATATTAATATATAGGAATATAGCATATGTCTATATTACATATATAAATATAATCTAATTTCAATTCATGAATTTAGACATGTAATTGGAAATTAAACAGCAATATTTCCAGATCTGTATTTCATAATTTTCAGCACAAGTTAAACGTGTCAGAGGAAAACATGAGATATGGCTTCAGTCCATACATAGATATTACTTCTATACTCACCCTGATTCCCTCCATCCATCTACCATAATAAAATGAAATGACAATTATTCCCGGTACTTAACTAACTCTCATAAAAAATCCTTGCCGAGTGTTTGAGTGGTTTCTGGTCTGACATGTACAGAGCTTGGAAGTCATCATTCCCATGCCCATAACAAGAAAAGAGCTGAAGAAAATGAAACTTAACAACCTTTTAAATATTCATCAGAGAATTGCGGTCATTGCTGCCTTGAAAACTGGAGGGACAGACAGGCAAATACAGAGAATCATGGCTTCCTTGGACAGAAACCCATAGCTGAAGCTCCTTAAACATTTAAAGGAGAGATACTTTAAACTGTAATTGATGAAATGCTGGAGCCTTCGTGTAAAGCAGCCTGACCTCAGACTTGAAGGTCCTCACACATTCTTGAGTTTTACCAGGAGCTTCCAGTGGTCTCAGAATGAAGATCTGAGAAAAAGTCCCTAGTACTTCCTACAGAGGGTGAGGAAAAGTGACAGGTTTGGAATGAGTTCAGAGCTGTCTGTTTTCCTTCACAAGGTCTGCCCTCAAGGGAGATGATTTTACTAGACCCTAGCTTATTGAGGTTTTGCTGAAAACTATCTGATCTGGGGGAAGGGAAATACCCAACTCAGGCCCACTAAGAGACCGAGACTTAATCTTAGGACCATAGAATTCTTCCTCTGCCAACCTTTTACCTCTGCATCAATAAGGCTTCAACATAGTAACAGGAGATTGCTGCTAAAAGAACTGCAAGCCTCAGATCCTACCTCACAGGTTCTAGGGACACCCAGAGAAAATAGGGAAAACAAAAGCAAGGACACTACAGAAAATTTTAACCTCAGAGAGGAACCCATGGCTACTGCAAACATTAAACACAGCCTAACTTCCAGCCAGATAAACATAAAACCTCACACCAAAGGACTGTCTTCCTTGGTTCTTTTGCCTAATGTATTTGTCCTCCTTCAACAAAAAAGTCACAAGGCATGCCAAAAGGGAAAAAAACAAAGTATGAAGAGACAAACCAAGAATTAGAACCATACTCAGATATCATAAAGATTTGGGAATGATCAGACATGGAATACAAAATAACTAGGATTAATATGCTAAGGCTTCTAATGGAAAAGTTAACAACATGAAAGAACATATGGGCAACACAAGCAAGGAGATGGAAACTCTAGAGAGAAACAAAAGGGAATGCTAGAAATGAAAAACACTGTAACAGAAATGAAGATTGCCTTTGATGGCCTTATTAATAGACTGGGCGTGGCCAAAGAATCAGTGACCTTGAAGATGTGTCAGGAGAAACCTCCCAACTGAAATGCAACGGGATAAAAGAATGAGAATTATGGAACAGAATACCCAAGAAGTGTGGGCCAATTACAAAAGATGTAAGGCACACATAATAAGAATACGAAAAAAGAAAGCACGAAAGGAAAAGGAGAAATATTTGAAGTAATAATGGCTAAGAATTTTGGAGAATTAAGGACAGACACCAACCCCCAGTTCTAGGAAACTCATAGAACACCTAGCAAGATGAATACCAAAAATCTACACCTAGACATATCATATTCCAACTGTCAAAAATTAAGACAAGGAGAAAAATTCTGAAAGAAGGCAGAGGGAAAAACAACTTTATCTATAGAGGAACAAGGATAAGAATTACATTGGAGTCCTCTTCAGAAAGCATGCAAGCAAGAAGGGAGTTGAGTGTAATATTTTAAATGTTGAAAGAAAAAAACCAAAACTTCACTGTATCCAGTGAAATTATAATTTAAAAGTGAAGGAGAAATAAAGACTTGCTCAGGAAAACAAAAATTGAGGGAATATACCTCCAGTAGACCTACCTTGTAAGAAAAGTGAAAAGAAGTTTTTTAGAGAAAAAAAAATTACAGCTTCAAAACTCAGATCTACATTTAAAAAGAAAGAGCATTAGATAAGTAATAAATGAAGATAAAATATTTTATTTCTTATTCTTAATTTATTGAACAGATAACAGTTTATTCTAATAATAATAGCAACAATGTATTCAGTGACTGTAGCTTGTGGATAAGTGAAATGAAATATAATATGGGGTGGAAGGGAGGAATTCGGAGTGCTCTGTTATAAGGTACTTGCACTAAACCTGAAGCAATATAGTGTTATTTGAAAGTGACTTGGATTAGTTGTAACTGTATATTACAAACACTAAGGTGACCACTAAAAAAGTTAAAAAGGAAGCATCACTGACATGCTAATAGAACAGAGAAAAATAAATCATATAAAATACTCAGTTAAAATCAGAGAAGGCAGAAAAAGAGTGGAAGTCAAAAACAGAAACAATAGTTCCACGTAAATATAGTCAACTGATCTCTGACCAAGGAGCAATGGAAATTCTATGGAGAAAGGACAGTCTTTCAACAAATAGTGTTGAAACAACAGGGCATCCACATGGGGAAGAAATGAATCTAGACCCTGACTTTACACTTTTCACAAAAATTGACTCAAAAAGGATCATAGACCTAAATGTAAAACATAAAAATATAACGCTCCTGGAAGATAACATCGAAAAATATCGATGGCTTCGAGTTTGACAATGAGTTTTTATATACAACACCAAAAGCATGATCTACAAAAGAAATATTGATAAGTTGGACTTCATTATATTGCTAAAATATATTGCTAAAAGAATGAAAAGACAAGCCACAGGTTAGGAGACAATATTAGCAAAAACCATATCTAATAAAGGCTGTATAACTATGATTCCAATTATGTGACATTCTGGAAAAGTTAAAGCGATGGAGGCAGTAAAAATACCATCGGTTGCCAAGAGTTGAGGGAGGGGAACGAGGGATGAATAGATGCAGCACAGACTTTTCAAGGCAGTGAAAATATTCTGTACGATGCTGTAATGGTGCATACATGCATTTGGAGAAACCCATAGACCTGCGCAACACAAGGAGTCAACCCTAATGCCTAATGCCAACTATGGACTTTAGTTAATAATAAGGTATCAGTATGGGTTCATCAGTCATAACAGACGTGCAACATAAATGCAAGATGTTAATAATAGGAACCTGAGGGCAGGGGGAAAGGGTGTATATGGGAACTCTATTCTTTCTGTCCGATTTTTCTGTAAACCTAAAGCTACGGGAAAAAAATAAAGTGTATGATTTTTTTAATCCAGGCACATGAGCTAATAGGAACTCAACCACCCCCATCCATCTATCCATCCTTCCGTCCATATATTTGTGGAGTACCAGCTATGTGCCCGATCTCATCTAGACCCTGGGCACACCTCAGTGAGTAAGGGAGAAGAGAACCCTATTCTCATGGAATTTGCATTCAAATGGGGCTATACAGACAATAAACAAGAAAACAAAAATAACATAAATTCAGATAGGATTATACTGTTATGAACAAATGAAAACAAAAAATATGGTGAAAAGTGTCTATATTAGGGAGAGAATGGTATTTTTAGCTAAGACCAGAAGGACAGAAGAGAATCCTGTCAGACAAGAAGGAGGGAGTGTGTTTTAAGACGAGGAATCACGGATGCAATGGGCCAATTTTTGTTTCAAACTAAAAACGACCAAAGAGCTTTTGAAGTCATTTGATGACACAGGGAAACAGGTAAGGGAAAGGTGTACACCTTTCTCTATGCCTCCAATAATATAATATTTCATATCTATCACATCACAAGGGAACCAAGTTTCCTATTTTGGGGCTGTCTTCCCAATCACATGATTTAAGTCTGAGGCTTGTTAAATGAATACTGGTAGGTTGATGTCAATCATTAAATTAGCAATATGGAAAAATCTAAAACAAGGATACCAAGAACCAAACATTTGTGTTTTGATTTGAGATAATTATTCAATATGATTTTTTTTTTACTGACTGAGTGACCAAAATTAATGACCCATACCTGGAACTATAATTCCTATTCATAAATCGATAGAGAATGATCTGTATTTTCCTAGAGTTAAACCAAGGTTAAAGGGAAATAGAAAATCCATTGCAAAAGTCAAAAACATCGGTAAAGTTTACCTTGCATAGACCGATACCAGAATGAGTGTACCTTATTGTGAGTGGGCAAAACAGGCACCCATTTATTTACTAAATTATGTCCTTGGCAGAACAGGCTTTTCCTAAAGTTCTTTAGGAAATATTTATTTTTAGATTAAAGTTATTTTACCTACCAAAAGGAAAACAGTTTTCGAAAGTGTAATATAATTTTCAGTCATTCACACGCTCAATTAATCTACAACTCTTTCTTAAGACAACGTTTTGATATAGAGTGAAGAAAGGGGATAATCCATCTCCTAATTTCCTGAAAGGTCACTGGCACTCAAAGTGTAATATAATTTTCAGTCATTCACACCTCTCAATTAATCTACAACTCATTCTTGAGACAAAGTTTTGATATAGAGTGAAGAAAGGGGATAATCCATCTCCTAATTTCCTGAAAGGTCACTGGCACTCGGAAGAGACAGAGGGTGGTGAGTTTATAGACTCTTTCCTGTTCAAATGCCCAAATTCTAGCTTTCCTATGGGAATAAATGAAAAATAAAGTTGTCAAACTCTGTATCATGCATTCAAGCCCAGTGAAACTGTTTTGTACTGCTGTACTGTCTGCTAAACCTATGATAATCCAACTACAAATGGCCTAGATTATCGGGTACCATCTCTTCCTTTGAACATACTCTGCAAGGGTATGCAATGATGATAGAGATTATCTTTAAAGGATGAAAACAAGAAGATCATTTGGATCGAAGAGATAATGTTCCATCAATTTCATTTCCTCGTGGATGAATTGATTTTCAGTTACCGAATTAAAACAGACGAGAAGGAGTGAGCGAGGTATTAACTCTCTGTCCCTGGAGAGTGAGACACAGCAGCAGCTGTTCTCTTGGGCAGTGGCCAGACGCCTGAGCTGCATTTAGGCTGGTGTGTGTTCTGGAGAAGTTTTCCTCAACTGTTAAAACTGAGAAGAGAAGCGCTCTTTCTGTCACATGCTTCAAAGGACCTCTCTGTTACATTCTGATTTTGGTAAACAAGAACCCATGAATTAACCTCATGGAAGAGACACTCAGTTCGAAATTTTGCTTCTGACCAATTTCTTAGTCTTAATTATTAAAAACTACATTTTATTGGTTAACAATAAAATTATCAATGGATGATAAAATCCTCAACCTGACAGTGCTTTACTGATATGAAAAGCACTCCTGGCAAAATCACTGGGGTATGCAAACTACATGCATGAACTGATGCCACAAAGAATATAGAATCACAGTCGCCTTTGGCATACATAATGTGCTTGTCTTCTGAAAGTTATCTCAACCACCAGTGTATATCCTCCATAGATAATTTTACTATTATCTGATAGAGCTGCCCTTGGATGCTACGAGGATGGGAGTAACAGGTGGTCCCACAACAAAAATAGAGAGTAATTGTTACTCACTTCCCCATATATCCTCAGCGAAGCTCTTGGGGTATAGTAAAAATTCAAAGCCAGATTATCCACGAGAAAATGTTTCCAATGATTCTATCTTTTGCCAAGTAACCCCCGGAGAAACAGCCTTCCCGCAGGCCAATGGTCCCTGCCACATGGGGACATCCTTCTGGACCTTTCTTGGCATTGGTTCTGTGACTTCACTTTTAATGGGATGAGCTTCACAGTCCTTTGTGATGATTATCCTGTAGGCAGAGTAAGCGTAGACTAAGCATCGTACAGGGTATCTCTCAGTGTCTCTCCTATGTCTTCAGGACTCTGTGTAGATACAGGCAAGTACTGATTCCTTGGGATAGGGTATGGTAAATGTAGTACCATAATTAATACCAATAAAGTAAATTTACCATCATAAATTTAATAGAATTGACTCTTGTGGACACATGGATTTTTACCAATGAGATATACCAGAACACTTTGGAGCAAGTTTCCAGTCCACTTTAAAAGGTTATCACTACGGTGTCTCCCCTTGCAGCCTGAGATTGAAGAGGAAACAGTGTGTTATAGAAGAAAGGATTTTAGTTCTAGGATCAACCACTTGCCAATTGTGGGCTCTTGAATGAGTCACTTTACTTTTTTTTTTTTTTAATGTATTTATTTTTATTTATTTTGGGCTGTGTTTTTTTGTTGTTGTTTTTCTGCTCGCGGGCTTTCTCTAGTTGTGGGGAGCGGGGGCTACTCTTCGTTGCGGTGCGCGGGCTTCTCACTGCGGTGGCTTCTCTTGTTGCCGAGCACGGGCTCTAAGCGCGCAGGCTTCAGTAGTTGTGGCTCGCAGGCTCAGTACTTGTGGCTCGCTGGCTCTAGAGCGCAGGCTCAGTAGTTGTGGAGCATGGGCTTAGTTGCTCCGCGGCATGTGGGATCCTCCCGGACCAGGGATTGAACCCGTGCCCCCCGCATTGACAGGAGGACTCCTAACCACTGCGCCACCAGGGAAGTCCCACTTTACTTTTTTTAAAGCCTCAGATTTTTAATTTATAAAACGGAGACTATTACTTCCCTAGGGGCTTCTGGTAAAGATTAGTTGTGATACTTATATAAATTACCAAAGGCAGTACCTGACGCATGATAGTATTGAATAAACACCTGTTTCCCACTTTTTACCTCAACTTACGTTCCTGTTTGAAAATTCCTTAGCTGATTAGGTAAATGAAGATTCATTCCCTGAAATACATAACTGGAAAATCATGTGCAGATTAGAATACGGAGATATGACCCATCTATAAGAAGAGAAATTTTGCCAAGAATAGACTCTGTAAGGTGGGACTCTTCTAATAAAAATAAGTTGTGAAAGAACTTCCTCCATAAAAATTGCTCACCATCTGCAAATATTAATTGTCTCAGGTCCTGGAATTCTTTTAAGAATCTGTCAACACATTCCAGTACCAGTTTGTTCTGATGGAAGGAAGACCCTGGACTCCCAAGTCCACCAAGCAGAGTTAACCAGTTTGCTCCCAAGAGATTTTTTGCACATTCCCCCTTTGCGATGAATGGAAACGGTTTTGTAAAATGAGCAGAAATAGTGTCTCCAGCCACCCTCCCCACTTAATTTCTCGTAACCATCTAGTCCCTGATCTGGGTGTTCTAAATTTGTGAAAATTCAGTGAGCTATACGCTGAATGATAGATGCATTTTATATTTCCATAAAATAAAATTTTATAAAAGGACCCAGTAGCCAAATTGAAGAGGCTCTTTTACTGGCCCAAAAAAACGATCAAAATCTGAACATCAATAAGTATAATAAACCACAGTGGATTTAATACAACAATGTTTAAATCTCTTCATTCTTAAAAGTACTAAAATAAATGAACAAATAAGCTTTTTGGTTACCTTTTAAGGATGCTAGAGAACATACTCATTATTTTGAAAACTAAATTTTTAAAAAGCTGAAAAATGTCAAACCCTTAGATAAACAACAAGGTCTTGTTGTATAGCACAGAGAACTATACTCAATATCCTGTGATAAACCATAATGGAAAAGAATAAAAAGAGAATATATATATATTTATAACTGAGTAACTCTGCTGTACAGCAGAGATTGACACAGCATTGTAAATCAACTACACTTCAATTAAAAAAAAAGTCAAACCTTTACCTTGTCTTTCTTTTGTGAGCTTTATCACAGCATAACCAAATATGATGAGAATTTTTTCCTGATAGTGTCCCAGCTAATTAATGAAGAATGAATAAATGAATAATGATTAGATTAACAGCATTTTATGACACCTGATGAAACTGTGGACCAAGGTTATAAACATCCTTATGAACGTTTCTCATCACAAAAGGAAGGTAACAATTCATGTTTCCTGATGGAAGAAGGAAGCAGACAACACAATCTAAGACATATTCTTGCCAAAATTTGATTTCAGATTAAGCCTATAGATCTCACTACAAATTCACAGGAAATTCAGGGGGAGATGAACATATTAAAGGATACCACAGGGGTGCAATTAGTGATTTCCCCACAAGAGTCTATCCACAAAGACCCAGTTTCATCAACAAATAAAATTGCAAAGAAAAAGATGACTCAGGTGTACATGTAGATTAAAAGAGGCTTAAGAATCACATCCACTAATGTCAATGTGTGAATGTTATTTTGATGCCAATTCCAAAAATAATTTTTAAAATTATGAGACAATTGAACATAGACTGGATGGTTATTAATATTAAAATTTATTTTCATTGTTTTAGTGAGATAATGGTATTGTTATATTCTTTCAGAATCCTTATTTTTTAGAGGTACACACTGAAATATTTATGGATGAAATAAATCTACATTTTGCCTTTGCCTTAATAATCTTAGAGGTGGAGAAAATGTGTGTGTGTGCTGTTCTGGGTAGATAAAACAAGGTTAATCATGAGTTGATAGGTTTTGAAGCTGTGTGATAAGTATGTAGTAACTTTCTCTCTGCTTTTGTGTGTTTCTAATTTTTTACCATTATAAACACTATAGATGGCTGTTAATTCCTTTGAAAAATAAGTGAAAGAACTCTTCATGTTACATGTAATGCCCTTTGTAACTTGACTTTAATTGTCCACTGATTTAGGAAGCATCTTACTCACTCGCAATTTTTCAGGAGGATACGTGGGTGGCTGGAAGCATAGAAAAACAGTGATTCTGGAAATGGCACACTGATAAATTCTGTACACTTTTGAAAGGCTACCCTGAGTGGTTGAAATTGGGGATATAAAATCAGTGATACCCAGTGCCTGCTGTCACGGAGCTCAGAGTCAAACAGGACACATGTATGACTATATAATTTAGATGCAGTGAGGCAAATGCTGCAACCAAAGATAACACTAAGAAAATTTAAGGCATAAACGATGAAGACTTGCTAGGTTTGGAGGCAAGACACTGGAGGACCAAGGACTATCGGATATGAGCATTTTCAGGAATTTTTAAAGTATCTTTGTGAATCCTAAATTAGGCAACAAATGACATATTTTCAATTCAATTTAAAAATGTGTATCCTTTCTCTATTATTTTTCTTTCCCCTCTGAAACTGACTTTCAACTTGCTTAAGTGTTGTATGTCCAGGTCATAAAAAACAGCACCAGTGCTGCAAAATACAGGTACCAATAATGCAAAACTCCATCAATCAGTCCTCCCAAAACTTCGCTGGTAAGCAAGGCCAAGTTTTCCTCTTTTATCTCTACTGTTCCATTCTCTCTATCCTCTCAGAACACCTTCATGAGATAATGGGTTGAATGTAATGATGAAACAGGAAATTAGAAAATAAGTAGTATCATATTACTTTATAATGGAAAGAGAGAAATAGTGAGTAGCTACTATCCCTCAGAAAAGGGATGCTTTGTGAATTAATCTAAATGTACCGTATGGAAAAAGGAAATGGACACTAAATTGTCACTTATATAATGTGAAAAACTTTCTGAGTATTAACCTATCTTTTATCAGATAAAGGACAAGAACAAGTTGATTATAAGAGAAAGTCTAAAGGGTGAAAACTTCAAGATAAATGCATGATAATATATGGATATACTACAGATTTTAACTAAATTAACGATAATAAAGAAATTAGACTATTTAATTTTCAAATCCTACTGGGAAAAATCTCTAAACGCTCAGCTGTGCCTAAGTGGGTAAGTACAGTTTTCCCGAAAAAAAAAAAATAATAATAAGGCCAGCCCCCTGTCTGTAGTTTTTCTACGGGGTATGATGAATGGAGAGGAAATAATAAAATTTAATATAAGCATGAATTTGAATCCATGTATTTCTTTATTACTTTTAATAAAACTAATTTTAAATCTACCTTTTTCTTACAGACCTTCATATGTAAATTTTTATACTATTAGTTAACTGTACAATAATGGGAAGCCATTCTCTGGCAATATAAGTTAAAAATTTTGGTCGGTTCTATTAATACACATGTTCAACTTTTTTTACTGGGAATGATCTCTTACAAGTTGGTCGACCTCAGTTATTGGATTTCTATTGCCTACGGGCCAGCTTTATTAGAATTTTGAAAGAAGTTTTAAAATATATTTAATGTCATTGTGGTGTTAACTGTATTTTACTATTTTATAATTTCATATTTGTTATTAGATGTCTAATGTAAAAAATGAGCCAGATCTCTCTTCACAAAAGTGAAGGACACAGATAACTAACTATGAAGCTGATAAGACATCTACTCAGATGCCATTATTTTAGGATGAGGAAATAAATCCAGAAAAAGGGAAGAAACCCGCATGACATGGCTCAGTAATGGAAAGGGTAAACCAAGCCCACTGTTTTTCCGCCTTTGTACAGAGCTCTTATCATTTATAAAATATAATATGACATCAATGCTGAATTGTGTAAGAATTTGCAATATATAAATATAAACTATCTGTCCACTTCTGCAAATCTCAGAGCTTAGGTCCGTAAAATTGAGATCAAATCCTAATGCTTTAAGAATAAAAGTAAAAACCAGAACTGAACACTGCAGTAAACCAGAAGTCTTGCCTCATGTGCATACTTAACTATTGAAATTTCCAAATGAAAATAGGCATTACCACAACAATAATATAGCTGTACTAATTTATCTATAAATATTATGAGCTTCATACATCACACACACACACAAAAAAAACCTTTCAACAATAATACAGAAGTGATATAACCAGACAGACATTAGGGAAATATACTGCCTTTTCTAGTTTCTACTGTACAGTGCTCTAGAAAATGCTGCCCATGCAATATGTCTGAGAACACGAGAGTCCTACATCCAAGCCTTTAATGTGATAAAGCAGCCATCTGCAGGTGGCGAGAGACCCCGCTGGGGAATCTGCTCCTACCATGTTGCTAATGGTTTCCCATAAAGAAGGCTACAGTTACATCAAAAACTGAAGTCCAAAAAGCTTTAGGCACTCTTTCTTGAAAGAAAACATTCAACAGAAGATACACTTGAAAATTAACTGTTCAAATACCCTTGCTACATAAAATTCAAGTGCATGCCATTCAATAGAGCTGTTGTATGTGAAAACCAGATGTAGAGTTTTTATTCTGATTGCAAATTGAATATAACAACAACAACAAAATACCACTCTGGTAATTCAATTACAAATGAACTGACCCTGTGTGCCTTTTAAGCTGGAGCTATAGGGAATGATGATACAGTTATAATAGCACTGTCAATGTTGTAAATTTTCCAAAAGAAAAGAAATATCGAGGGAGAAAATGAAGCCACTCTGAATGGAATGAATAAAAGTAACACATACATATGCACATACACACACACATGCATACATACATATGCACATGCATGCATACATACACAAATACAAATAACACTTCAAAATGAGAGCAAAAGAGCCTTATTCCAGAAGAAGTCAGCAGATGGTTTGATGGTAGAGAACCATGTACGGGAGGTGAAGACACGGATGGGGATGAAATGTGGATAGAATCCTACAGGCAAAGGAAACTACCATTGTCTCCATAGAGAAGTGACAAAATGACCGTCAAAATTATGGGCGATGATGTTTTTCTGTTTATAGACAGAGAAACTAGAGGTAGGGGAGCACTGTGTAGACTGCTGCAGTCACCCAGTGACAAGGACTAGATTATCCTATGAGCTTCTTCCCTGCTTGTTTTTCCAGTTACAGGTACAATAATCTACAAGAAGGCTTTGCTCTTCACGGCCAAGCCTAGCATTTTTGCCCTGTCTCGAATGTGTCTTTTCAGTAACATGAGGTCTTTTTCCTCCACGTACTCTGTTCCAGTAGTGATATTTATCTGTAGAATCCCTTTTAATTCTCTCAAATGCAATTACCAAATTTAAACAAGAGAAGGGGAGATTAATCAAAAGCGAGTATTGAGGGAACTCAGCATGGGGCATGGGGTATGTGCTGATATCTCCACAACAAGGGATGATATGCTATGCGGCTCCTTGGCAACAAGAGCTCTTCCCAAGGTCTGTTTCCATGCCTGGAACGTTGAGAAAGCTTCCTCTACACAGTTTCCAGGGTGGTTCCATCAGATCACAGGCTCTCTTTCCAGCTGCATCCACAGGAAGGCCCGACTTCCTGGGGTTTCAAGCTTCACTGGCAGGCACTTGGGATGACAGAGGTACAAGGGACTTTGGAGACCCATAAGCCATCTCCCAAGTGCAGCCTGGGGTTTTCACAAATGGAGTCCCAGAAAGAGAGCCACGCCAAGTTCATTGAGATTCATAGATAAGCTACACAGCAAAACACAAGCTATTTAAGAACCCTTATTTACTTAACCACAGTAATAAAATATTTATGAGAAAAAAAGAACATCTAGCCAGTCCATAAAGTAAACTAGCTGACAAACTAATTAGTGTTTAATAACAAGAAATGTCTATCAATTGCCAGACGCACCACAAATTACTTATGGACTAAACAGACCTTTTTTTTCATTTCTGTTCTAGTCTCAGTAACTAATATTTGGCCATTATTCATAATTGTTCCTTTGGAGTTTGCAGCATGATTAGCAGCGTATAAAATTAATAATCTTGGAAATGGATTTCAGAATGTGATTTTCCACTTTTAATATAGGCCTAGTAACATACTTTGATGAGGAAAGAACAGTCAAGCCACTCAACTGACCTCTTTTTCTTCCCAAGTTTTAAATTTAATAGATAAGGACCTAATGCTAAAAACAAATAAACACAAGCAGTGCTTATTTGATAAAGCCAGGTGCTACCCATATTTTAGGGGGTTGAATTATTGCTTCTTGAATTTCCAAGCTTACTAGACACATAGCATGGGTACTACTGCAGGAGAGTGGAGAATCAGTTTTTCAAATGCTAGCATTAATGTTTCTAGTTCGCCAGGACCTTATGAGGAGAACCAGTGTTCATTTGTGGAGTGTGTTGAACCTTATTAAATATACAATCTAAGTAACTATAAGGTAATAAAAAAACACAGCAAATTCAGGATCTCAGAAATAAGTCCAAATATCCATTCAATATCAATAAATAAATACAGAATAAGTCCAGTTATCAAAATAAAGTAACTCAAAGACTTAGTTAAGAAATGAAATTTTATTATATGTCAAACACAAAAAGTTGAACCCTCTCCTCCCCCCAAAAAATGAGCAGAAAATCTCCAGGAAAAATGTTCACACAAAGAAAGCTGACTAGACTTTCCACAGGGAGAATCTGTTAAATGAGATCAAGGGACACATCATTTAATAATGAAGGTCGCAGTATCCAAGGAGGTTTCACACATAAACAATTATGCAGCAGATGGCAGCCGAAAGGTGTCAGATTCTACAATTATATTTCAATGATCATTTTTCTACATACCAGCAAAAACCAATTAGAAAATTTATTAAAACCCCAAAAATGATGTTGAAATAAATATTTTAAAACTCAAGTATGTAGATTGTATAATATCATAACAATATTTATTCACCTATAAACGTAGAGTCAGTGGCATCTCAAATAAGAGTCACCAGTTTATTTTTTAAATGCCCGAACGTATCTGAATATGTATCATTACAGAGTGGACACTCCTATAAATGGATGGGTGAGAGATTAAATTGGGACAAACTTTAGAGCACACAATTTGGCAATATCAACCAAAACATACATTTCAGGCACTCTGCGACACAAGCATTCTATGATAAATGTATCCTATTCATAATATAGTAAGAGAGTTAAAGACCATCAAGTATCCTTCAGAAAGATACTATTTCATAATATGTGATGTGGGCCACTGAAATTGTAGCCACACAGAGACAATTACTAAGGCCTATGCTCAAGGATGATGCAATGGAATATTTCACATTTTGGTGTTCATTTTGTTATTTTTTTACCTATACATAGTCTTACACACACACACAGTGTGTGCATACGTGTATTTGTGGATTCAGAGAAAGAATAGTAGAAATGAGAATTTAAAACATTATTTTAATAAGTTACTTCCCATTGTTTCCCAAAAGGACAGGAGTTGATGTTGAAGATACTGGAGAAGAAGTAAGGGAATCATCCACTTTTCTCAGGTTTCAAGGGAAATTGTTAAATTGCTTCGGTGATATTTGCCAAAAACTTTTGGAAACAAGCATGACGTCCCATGAAAAGTCCAATTTTGTTGATCAGAAAAGTATTAGGAAAGCATTCATAAGCTAAGAATTCTGCATTTCATTTTCATTTGTAAAAGACAGCCCCTGTGCCTTTTTCGATCTGTTAGCACACAGGATAGCAGTGATCCACAGCCCCATGCACCTGAGCTTGACTGACTTACAATCCCAGGGGATGAATGGAAATGTCGTACAGCAGCAGTTCTCAAATAAGAAAGCAACGTAAATCCAGTGTGGGGTCCAAAGGGCACCATGCAACTTACTCCATCTCGTAAAACGCAATAATCTAGAAGGGTACAATCACATTGTATGCAACACAGATGAAAAGCATAATTGAATCACAGGAGGAAGAGGAAAGGAAAACCCTAGAAAAGACAGTAGTTCAGCTGAAAATCCAAACCTGCTGCTTCCCAAGTTCCAGAGTAGTTACTCCCCATTGTTTCCATAACCGACTTTACAAAGTGCCTGTGGATGACATGCTCTCTTATTGGACACATCTGTGAGTACACATTTTAACTGCTGCAATGGCGCCATACTGAGAGATACATGAGCCAGCATCCATGAAGAAAAGGATACGTGGTATTTCCCCACAGAGAAGAAATTTGTCCTTAAATGGTTTATATCTGTGTACATTAAAATCTTTATTTTATGTATTAGGTGCTAATTTTTTGTAACCAAACACATTGATTCTAGGTAATAATATCAGTTGATACACAAAAGTATTTCATGTGAAGAGTAATCAGCTTCTTAGATGTAGAAAATAGGTTTCCACATTAAAAAAGAAAACTACAACAAAAAATTTAGAGAAATTCCTACAAATCTAATAAAGCGCAAGAAGGCTTCTCATAACTCACAGCGCTAAGAAGACATAGTGCAGAGGCTATTTTAATGCTATTAGCATCCATCCATTTAACCAATAACTATTGAGTCAGAGAGGATAAACATTTACCAGTAAAGCCAACCAAATCTATGTATTTGTCCATCTCTTTTAAGCTTTCAAATTTATTGACATAATTGCATATGATATCATCTTAAGATCTTTTTGTTGTCTATAGAATCTGTAATTATATCCTCTTCATATTCCTTATATTGGGATTATGGGTCTTTTCACATTTATTCTTGCTAGGTATTCCATGTGCTCTTAAAAATAATACATAGTCTTAATTTTTGTGTAAATGGTAAATTTGTAAATGTATTTATATAAATATATGATAAAGTATGTTTATTTGTTCAAATATTCTTTATTCATGATTATTGTTAGTCTACTATTTTATGTCTATTCACATATCTATCCACTTATTCCTTTTGTTTATTTGTTGATTTATCTCAGGCAATAAAAGAGTCTATTGAAAAACACCAGATATCTTCCAAAATTAACAGGAAACTTGGCAAACTGGGCTTGGTCAAACACCATGAGACCGCCAAAATGTCACTGACCCCTGAGTGAGGAGCCAGCCGCCAACCAATCACCCTCGATGCTTCCATTGCTGGACAGTCGCTGCTACAAGAAACTTGTTCCTCCACAGATGACTTGAAAACTCAAACTATGAGTTATTGAGAGAAAGTTAATAAATAAGTTATTAGGTCCCTGGTTTGTAAGTTTTTAAAAATGTAATTGTTTGTTTTATGTATTTAAAATTATTTTGATTAATGTATACAACTTCATGATGATATCTGTACTTGGTTGAGAATTTATTGTTACCAGTATGAAGTGCCTCTATCCTTGTTCAGGGTAGTTTTGCATTAAGTAATATTCTTTATAATAGTAATATTGCTATAATAACTTTCTTTTGCTTACTATTTTCCTATCATATCTTTTTCATCCCTAATTTTCAACTTTTCAAAACATTATTTTTCCTACAATGAGTTTCTTCTAGGCAGCATAGTATTGATATGTTTTAAAATAATATGTTTGGAACAGATCACATTTTGTTGATCAAATAAAGAAAATGAAGTTTAATTTCCCAATACTTTATTAAAAATGTATTGTTATAAGATATTTTATTGCAAAGATAAAATCTCTCAACAGAGAAAGAATTACCATAATAACAAAGTTTGCTGTAATAACAAGCTTTAAACAAATGTAAATTCTTTTGTAGTTTCTTTTATTGTTAAACACCTGCAACATCAAATTTACCATCTTAACAATATTTAAGTGTACAGCACAGTAGTGTTAACTATATGTGTATTGTTGTGCAATAGATCTCTAGAACTTTCTTTATCTTGCAAAACTGAAACTGTAACCATTGGATGACTCTTCTTTTCCTCCCCCCTCCCCTGGGCACCCAGCATTCTACTTCTGGTTTCTAATTTGACTGCTTTAGATAACAGATGTTAATGGAATCATGCAATATTCATCTTTTGTGACTAGTTTATTTTACTTAACATAATTTCCTCAAGTTTCATCCATTTTGTAGCATATGACAGGATTTCCTTTTTTAAAAATATTCCACTTTATGTATGTACTACACTCCGTTTATTCATTCATTCATCAGTGAACATCTGGGTTTCTCCCACCTCTTGGTAATTTTAAATAATGAGGCAATAAATATATTTGTGAAAATATCTCTTCAAGATCCTCGTTTCAACTATTTTGGATATATATCCAGCAGTGGATTGTTGGGTCACATGATGGTTTTATTTTTCAATCTTCTGAGGGATCTCCATACTATTTCCTTAGTGGCTGCACCAGTTTACATTGCTACCAAGAGTGCACAGGGAGTAGATTCCAATTTCTGCACATCGTTGCCAATATTTATTACTTCCTTTTTTCTTTTTTGTTCAGTAGCCATTCTAATGGGCATGAGGTGGTATCTCATTGTGGTTTTGATTTGCATTTCTCTAATGATTAGTGATGTTAAGAATATTTTCGCTTGTCTGTTGGATATTTGTATATCATATTTAGAGAAATAGCTATTCAAGTCATTTGCCCATTTTTTACTCACATTACTTTTCTTGTTGAGTTGTAGAAGTCCTTATATATTTTGGATATTAACTCTTATCAGCTATATGGTTTGCAAATATTCTTTCCTATTCCATAGGTTGCCTTTTTACTCTGTTGTCTTCTTTGCCATCAAGTTTGAGGTAGTCTCATTAGTCTGTATCTCCTTTTATTTTCTGTGCTTTAGTATCATTTCTAAGAAATCATTGCCAAATCCAATATCATGATGTTTTCTTCTAGCAATTTTAGTTTCAAGACTTGCATTTATGTCTTTAATTAATTTTGAGTTAATTTTTGTACATAGATAAGGATCTAATTTCATGCTTTTACACTTGCATGTCCAGTTTTACAAACACATTTGTTGAAGAGATTACCCTTTCTCTATTGTGTAGTCTTGGCACTCTTGTCAAAGATCATTTGACCTTATCCACAAGGATTTATTTCTGTGTTCTTTATTCTGTTCCATTGGTCAATACATCTGTCTTTATGTCAGCACCATACTCTTTTGATTACTGTAGCTTTGTAATATGTTTTGAAATCCAGAAGTGTGAGGTCCCTTGCTTATCTGTAACCTCCTGCTCTAGCTGTGAGAAACCTGGCTCTCACCTTCTGCCACCTAGTTACCTATTATCTAATTCATTGTACCTGTATAACTGTATCAGAATTGTTAACCTGGGGGAAAGAGTTTTACTAACTGGTATGCAGTCCTTATGTGTAGTTGCTTTTGTTTTTAACCTTACAGACTCTTCTCATTTCTAACAGCACTCAGGTCAGCACCCTTTCACTCACACCTTCAGAGATGTTATATGATACATTCGTAGTACAGTTAGATTGTTTTGTCACATTCATTTGTCTGCATTCCGTCCTAGAATCTTCCCACCTCATAAAGGATTCTTTTAAAATTTACATACGTTAAGTTCACTCTTTGTGCTGTAAAGTTCAATGTACTTTATAGTTGTGTGTGTCTATCCTTACAATATCATAAAGAAATCCCCTGCACTTCATCTCTTTAACACCCTTCCACTGGCCCCCAAGTCCCTGGCACCCACTGATCTTTTTACCATCATTATGGTTTTGTCTTTTCCAGAATTTCATAGAAGTGGAATCACACCGTGTGTAGCCTTTTCAGACAGGCTTTTTTCACTTAGAAATATGTATTAAGCTCCACTCATGTCTATTCATAGCTTGATAGCTTATTTTTTTTTATTACTGAATAATATTCTATTGTATGGATGCACCACAGTTTGCTTATGAATTCTCCTATTGAAGGACATTTTGTTTGCTTTCAGTTTTTGGTGATTACAAAAAAATACTGATATAAACAACCATGTATACATCTTAGTGTGGAGACACATGTTCAAATCTGTTGGTTAAGTAACTAAGCATGTGAAAGTTGGATTGTATGATAAAGCTACATGTAGCTATGTAGAAACTATCAAGCTATCTGCCAAAGAGGTGGTAAAATTTTGCATTACTACCAGCAATATATGAGAGTTCCTGATGCTCTGCATCCTCACTAGCATTCGGTAATGTCAGTGATTTAGATTTTAGCCATTCTAAACATGTGTAATGGCTCGTAATTTTTTCTTTTAATTTGCACTTCCCTAATTGTAAATGATGTTGAGCATCTTTTCACATTCTTCTCATATATTCTTTGGTGAGGTTTTGTTCACATCTTTCTGGTTTCTTGACATTACCTTTTAAGAATTCTTTGCATAATTTGAATACAATTCCTTTATCAGATATGTGTTTCCCAAATTTTTTCTACAGTCCGTTGTTTGTTTTATCATTCTCTTAAGAGTGTCTTTCGAAGAGTGTAAATTTTTCATTGTAATTGGGTACAACCTATTCATTTTTTTCTTTCATGGATTGTGCTTTTGATGTTCTATCTTAAACTCATTGCCAAACCTAGGTCTCTTACATTTTTTCCTATTTTTTTTAGAACTTTTATATTTTCCATTTTCCATTTTGGCCTAGGGTCCATTTTAACTTTAGTTTTGTGCAAGTTGTAAGGTTTGGAGTCTAGGTCCATGCTTTTGCCTATATAAAGTGAATTATTCTACCCCTATTTGTTGAAAAGTTTATCCTCTCTCCATTGAATTGCCTTTGATCCTTGGCAATATTTTTGTCAACTTCTGGATGCTATTTCACTGAACTATATGTCTATTTATTTACAATTCCATTCTCTCTTGACTATTATAGCTTTATAATAAGAGTTGAAATCAGCTTAGTGTCAATCCTCCAACTTTGTGCTTCGTTAGTACTGTATTGTCTATTCTATGTCTTTTGTCCTTCCATATATATCTTAGAATGAGTTTATTGATACATACAAAATCACTTGCTGGGATTTTGATTAGGATGGCACTGAATCTATAGATCAAGTTGTTTCCATAATTTGTCTATTGTGAACAATGCTGCAATGAACATAGGGATGCAGATATCTCTTTGACATAGTAATTTCATTTTTTTTGGATATATACCCAGAAGAGGGATCGCTGGATCATATTAGCTCTATTTTTAATTTTTTTGAGGAAACTCTATACTGTATCCAAAGAGTCTGAACCAACTTACATTCTCATCTACAGTGCACAAGGGTTCCCATTTCTCCACATCCTTTTCAACACTTGTTATCTTTTGTCCTTTTGAAAATAGCCATTCTAATAGTGTATGGTCATATCTCACTGTGATTTTTATTTGCATTTCTCTGATTATTAATGATGTTGAGCATCTTTTCATATATCTCTTGGCCACCTGTGTGTATTCCTTCTGAGAAATGCCTATTCAGGTCCTTTACCCACCTTTTAATAGGGTTTCTTTGCTATTGAGTTGTATGGTTCCTCATATATTTTGAATATTAATCTCTTATCATATGTATGGTTTGAAAATATTTTCTCCCCTTTCATAGGTTATCTCTACACTCTGTTGACTGTGTTCTTTGATGTGCAGAAGACTTTTAGTTTGATGTAATTCTATTTTTGCTTTCATTGCCTCTTCTTTTGGAGTCATATTCAAAAAGAAAAACCAAGCCAAGGTCATGAAAATTCTTTCCTATGTTTTCTTCTAATAGTTTTATAGTGTCAGGTTTTTAATTATTTCATCTATCTTTAGTTGATTTTGTATATGGATTGAATAGGGTCCAATTTCATTCTCCTGCATGTGGAAAGTCAGTTTTCCCAACACCATTTACCGAAGAGTCTGTCTTTCCCCATTATGTGTTCTGGACAACTTTGTCCAAAATCAATTCACCATAAATGCATGGACTTATTTCTGAGCTCTGTAGTCTGTTCCTTTGCCCTATATGTCTGTTACACCAGTACCATGCTGTCTGATTACTATACTATGGTAATATATTTTGAAATAAATGTGTGATGTTCCAGCTTTGTTCTTCTTTCTCAAGACTGTTTTGGCTATTTATGTTTTTTTTTGTGGTTCTGTATGAATTTTAGATTTTTTTTCTATTTCTGAGAACAATGCCATTGGAATTTTAATAAGGATTGCGTTGAATCTATAAATCACCTTGAGTAGTACGGACACTTTGACAATATTAATTCTTTTAATCCATGAACATAGAAAATCTTTCTATTTGTTTATGACTTCTTCAATTTGTTTATCAGTGTTTTATAGTTTTCAGTGTACAAATCTTTCACCTACTTTGTATAATATAATCACCCAATAAATTTTTACTATTATTACCTTAAACAAACAGTTTGGGATCATTAGAATTAGATCATTAAGAATAAGAAAAGGGCTTCCCTGGTGGCGCAGTGGTTGCGCGTCCGCCTGCCGGTGCAGGGGAACCGGGTTCGCGCCCTGGTCTGGGAGGATCCCACATGCCGCGGAGCGGCTGGGCCCGTGAGCCATGGCCGCTGAGCCTGCGCGTCCGGAGCCTGTGATCCGCAACGGGAGAGGCCACAACAGAGGGAGGCCCGCATACCACAAAAAAAAAAAAAAAAAAAAAAAAAAAAAAAGAATAAGAAAAATAAAAGATTTTTACTGCTACTTATTCCTACCCTGATGCTTTTCCTTTCCTTATGTAGAGCCAAGTGTATGATCAAAATTATTTTCCTTCTCCCTGAAAATATTATTTTAACATTTCTTTCATTGTAGGTCTTCCTGTGATGAACTCTTTCAAAATTTTTTGGTCTAAGAAAGTCTTTATTTCTCTCTCACTTCTGAAGAAAATTTTTGATGGATAGATAATTGAGAGTTGGTGAGGGGTTTTCTTCTTTCAACATTTTAAATACTTTACTCCAGTCTCTTTTTGCTTGTACAGTTTCTGATGACAACCCTTTTTCTTTTATATTTAAGGTGTTTTATTTTCCCTGGCTTTTTCAACATTGTTTCCTTGTCTTTGGTTTTCTGAAGTTTGAATATGCTATGCCTAGATATAATTTATTAAATTTTTATTCTATGTGTTGCTCTCTCAGTTTCCTTGTTCTATAGCTTGTTGTCTGTTATTAATTTTGGAAAAAGTTTGTCCATCATTACTTCAAATAGTTTTTGCTACTCTGTTCTCCCTTCTTCTTCTGGTATACCAGTTATACACTTTGAAGTTGTCCCACAGATTTGGAGATATTCTGTTCTTTTTTTTTTTTTTTTTTAATTTTCTTTATTTGCATTATTGTTTGAAAAATTTTTGACTTATCTTCAAATTCACTAATTCTTTTCTCAGCCATAACCAATCTACTTATGAGCCCATCTTTTACTTTTTCTTTTTATTTTGAACGTTTACTTTTGATTTTTTCCTTAGACTGTCTTTCTGCTACTATTACTCATTTATTCTTACATGTTGTCTGCTTTTTTCCATTAGAGTCCTTAATGTATCAATCATAGTAGTTATTTTAAATTTTTTATCTAATAGTTCCAATATCTGTGTGTGATTCTGGTGTGTGTTTTGTCTCTTAACTGTATATTTCCTTACCTTTTGTAATTTTTCATTGAAATTCAGACACAATGTACCAGAAAATAGGATCTGATGTAAATGGACATTAGGGTGAAATTTTGTGTTCTAGCTGGGAGTTTGGCTATTTCATCTTTGCTGCAGTTGTAGGTGCCAAAGGCCTCAGATTCCTCTGGTGTCCCTGCTTTTGTCTCCCTGTTAATTTGGGGGTTCCCTAAATACTTCTCCTCAGAGAGTCTGCACCTTGCAGCTCTTTCAACTGTAACTGGAGCTCTGTTGGTGTGGTAATAGAGTGTGGGAGAGGGGAAACATTTCATAATATTATGAATAAATCTCAGCTTCTCAATGGGTTTGTGTCTCTGGGCTGTGAACTCCAGGAGTGTTTCTTAGTTCCAACGCCCCTTAAGTATTCTACCACTTCAAATCTCCAGAGGCTTCTGCTCCAGATAAATAAGTATATTTCAGCTATAACTCTCTGGATTTTCCTATCTCTCTGGATTTGGGGTGGTACTTTTCCTTGTGACCTCAGTTCTCTGAGGAATCCAAGAAAAGTACTTGATATTCAGTTTGTTCAGATTTTTCATTTTATAAGGACAGGAGTGACAACTTTTAAGCTCTTTACATGTCAGCGATGAAAGAAAAAGTTCTAGGTAATCCCATTTTTAACCTAGAAATTAGCTCTAATTTTACCATGCTCTGCAGCCCATTCTAAATTCACTAGGTAATGCTATCACAAAGGAAAATATACCGTAATATCACATAACTTCGCTTTTTGAGACTACCTAAAAGACTTTACCTTTCCTTCTACAGTAGGAATGCAATTTTATCTTTATTATATTAGTCTGTATTGGGGATAATAAAAAAATTATCTACAAAACTGAAAACTAGATTTAAAGATGCAGTGTTAAAAAATGGACATATCATAATGTAGAATCAGGCAGAACAATGTTAACTATGGCAGGACAAGAAAGATCAGGAGGGACTTAAACAAAGGACTAGAGGTATTTATTGATGTACAACACAAGTTGAAGAAAAAGGAACTAGGTCATATTGAGAACACAGCTATCCAAAGAGTCCAACTAACTAGTAATGGGAGCCAGCTCAGTGTCAAAGATTCCAACATAATTTAATATTTAGTGAATAAATGTTAGGCAGCAGGTGACTCTACAAATAACATCAAGGAAGTCTGGCCAGAGGACCCTAGGCTGGGTTAGGTTCTGGTACAGAATTTAGTCTGAGGTGGGGAGAAAGGTAGTAGTAAGAAGGAAAGCATTTACTTAGAATGAGGTAGAGCCTAATCATAGAAGCACTTAGTGATCAGCAAAATTTCTAAGTCAGCTGAAGAAAGTAGAAGTGAAATTCTCAGAATTGGGTAAATAGGCACAGCTCCACTCAAAGTAAATTGTATGCTGTTGGGCTAGATATAATAAATGTCTTTCACATATGGTTAAAATTAATCCTTGAAACGGAGATGAGACTCGTCCTATAAATATATATCAGGTGGCCCCAGGTATAAAAAGAATATGACCATAGAGGCTGAGGAACAGTGCCTGGCAATTACTATGAATAGGAAGTTACAGAGTCCTCTACTGTAATCATATCAGTTCCGTATAGAGAGGAGGAGGGAGTGAGGTAGAAAACTGGAGACATGAATGCACTTTTCCTAACATAATTTTGCAATTGAATGTGCCTTGTGGCTATTTGTGCTAATGCTTTAACATTGCTCCGCGAGCTACTGTAGTAGAAAGACAAGTTGTTTTTCCATAGTCATGGAGTCATAAATCCATAGTTTCATATAATTAAACAACGTTTTGCAGGAAAAAAGCAAAATGTTGATATGTGTGGAGGAGTTTAAGTTAGAAAGTACTGATCTAAGGAAAATATTGTATTTTCCTTTATTTAAGGACCACCTAATTTAAAATAATATCTAATTAATAACACTAAGTCCAATTACAAAAGCAAAATTTAATATTCAACAAAAAGGCGAGGAGATGCTATCTCAATCAATGATAAATGGATGATATTTTTTAAATGCATTTTGAGCCAATTAGCCAACAAAAAGTATAAAATTATAGATTTTTCTTGTTAGCTTTATCATGACAATATTTGTATGATTAAAGATTGAATTGTATACTAAAAAACATTTTGGAAGAAAATATAGATTAATATTTATATAATCTTGGGGTTAAAGAAATGTTCCTGCTCTTTTTGTTCTATTAACAGCTATGTAAAATCTGGTATGGAATATATGCAACCGGATTCTAGGAAATGTTTGCGTTAACACCATCCGTAATGGAGATTGTTGGAGTCTGTGTAAAAGTCACAATCACAATAATTCACACTGATATTTGGGCATGTTCTCACTAATTCTTGACCCCTAAAACCCCTCCAACCTTTGGTGACCCACATCAATATTTAGCACAGTTGGTTTAAGTGTATAACATTTTTGGAATCTTCTCACAAAAGCAGGTGTTCCCTGGCAATTCTAAATAAAAACAAAGCAACAACCCAGCAAATCTGAGGGCATTCTGATTTCAACTAGAGGATGGAGAAATGCTTTCCAACTATGACCCCAAAGGCAGAAATCTTAGAGCGAAAGACTAAGAGATTTGATAACATAAATAATTGAAAAACCCGTATAGCCCTGAAAAAAATAAACATAAGTAAGGATGAAAAGTAAAAACGAAAATCTGGAAAAAAAAAATGGCAACTTATGTCACAAAAAGGGTTACAATTCTTACTAGTTACAGGAATTGTTATCAATAGAAAAACAGGCTGATGCATGAATAAACAAACCATTAAAGAAGAAATACAGATGCTGAGAACACACGTAAGTGTTGTTAAAAAGTGCAATCTCACTAGCAACCAAAAAAATGGAAATTAATAATGGGACAATCTTTTACTAGATGTTTTAATCAATGAAAATACCTAATATTTGTGGGAATAAGTGAAAATTTACATGTAAGCACACTGTTCAGGGTGCAAATTGGCACAGGCTTTCTGGCAGACCACTTAAGTGTACATCAAATGATTTTCGAAAGTAAGAATCCTACTAAGAAAGCAGCAGTTCTACTTCAAGGGATTTATTCCAAAGAAGTAGTTAGAGAAACGCCCAATTATGCATTGAATTAATGCATAATGGCTACCATTTACAATACATTTACTGCATTGGAAGAAGTGCTAACCACCTCACAAGTGGTATTTAAGTTCATTGTCATGAAGCCCTGTGGGTATTATCCCCATTTGCACATGAAGAAACTTAAGGCTCAGAGCAGTTTTGAAACATATCCAAGTTCTCACAGCTATCTACAGAATGAAGCTGGTATTCAAACCCAGTCTACACACATCGTATGCCTGCATACTCCACCATAATGCCTTCTTTATGGAAGTTTACTGTACTCATATTTAAAATAGCAAAATTTTAAGGAAGAATAAAAGGAAGAGGAGATGGAAAAAATAAAGCTGAACATAACAGGACATTTATTAAAATTTCATGTGAATTCATGTAATTTTTTATATAAAATTTATATTTATATATAATAATAATGCACATTATGAATGATGATTAGATTAAATTCATTAATCAGAAATGCTGTTCCTGGTATACATGGAACAATAAACAAAACTTTTTTTTAAAATACATTTATTTATTTATTTTTGGCTGCATTGGGTCTTTGTTGCTATGTGTGGGCTTCTCCTTGCAGTGGCTTCTCTTGTTGTAGAGCACAGGCTCTAGGGGTGTGGGCTATTTTTGGCTGCATTGGGTCTTTGTTGCTATGTGTGGGCTTCTCCTTGCAGTGGCTTCTCTTGTTGTAGAGCACAGGCTCTAGGTGTGTGGGCTTCAGTAGTTGTGGCACACGGGCTCAGTAGTTGTGGTGCACTGGCTTAGTTGCCCTGTGGCATCTTCCCGGACCAGGGATTGAACCCATGTCCCCTGCACTGGCAGGTGGATTCTTAACCACTGCGCCACCAGGGAAGTCCTTAAACAAAACTTCTATATACAAGTAAGTGTATGCGTAGAAATGTTTAAAATTCTACACAGTATAGTTTAGACAATTTTATAGTTTCTTATTACCCTGCATGTTCTATTTTTTCCAAGGAATATATATTTATTTCTTATTTCTTATATTTCTTATATATTAAATTTTAAAAGTGAATCAAATGTTGAACTGCAGTGCAACAGTTAAGGAATCAAAGTCCCTGGGAGTTTCAGGCCATCTGAAATCTATCTGAGTGTTGTGTGAACTTTCTTATTTAGGAAGACCAGAGCTCCATGTCACTAGTGAATTTAAACTGTACTTCCATGCAGCATAAAATAACACAATATTGTAAAACAATTATACTCCAATAAAAATGTAAAAAAAAAAAAAAAGTACTTCCCCCAAATATTTGGTTGGCAAGTTAAGAAAAAAAAGAGCTTCTCAGCTCTTAAATTTTTCTTTCTAGTAATGCTTCTATAGACTATATATGTGTGTATATATATATATATATACACATATATACATATATATATATCTCCCCAGTTTTCTTTTATTTAGGAAAAGCTAGTTTAAAATATAAAAAACATGTACAATTAAGTTGGAAAATATTTACACTAAATCAATGAGCAAAATTTCACTGATCAGTTCGTGTTATATGTCCATGAAGTGGAAGAGGGAAGATAGCTGACCTCCACATCTCTTTAAGCATCTCTTGCCTTTGCCACTGTGAAATTTTAATAACCACACCAAGGAGGGAACGAACAGGTCACAAATGTCCTCTCTGTGTGTGTGTGTGTGTGTGTGTGTGTGTGTGTGTTCCTTGGCAAAGGATTCCTTGGTAGACAAGTGAAGGTGGTGATTTACTGTCATTAAAATGTGCTACTAAGCAGAAAGATAAAAGCCTCTGCCCAGCACCTACCCTGGTCCCTGGGCCCTGGCTCTCTGAATGGTGTAAGTGTGGGAAGCTTATGAACCTTTTATATTGCCAGTCATAAAAAGGGCCAATGGCTCTCCACGCAGTAATGGACTCTACAGTGAAACCTGCCTAACAAGCTTCATAAGGAACTATAAGAAAATCAATTGCCTCATTGAGGTTAGTCTCACATAGCTTTGCAGCAAAATAATCTAGTGGAGGTCAATCCACCACTGCTATTTCATGAAAATTTAAAAATGGCTTTTGAACCATGTTTCTCTCAGTTTTAAAAGAACAAATATATTTTCCACTCACTCAGCCACAGTTGTCTTTATCACAAGTCAAAAACAACCAGAAAAAAAAAAAAGACAACACAAATGAATGAGGAATGGAATCATTGTTTTGTTCCTAACAGTACAAAACAATAACAACATATATTTGCATGGCACTTTCAGGTTCAATGTTTATTTTTTAACAGCCTTGTGAGGTAGACATCACTATCTCTGCTTTACACAAACCTAGATTTAAACTCAGCTCTTTTACTTCCAACTGCAGTGAGTTGTTTCCGTGTTTTCTCCCTGTTTTCCTTCCCTCCATTTCAAGCAGATGGTCAGACAATATGCTTCTCTCTCAGGGAATATTTATGGCAAGAAGGAAAGACAATGTAGTTGGAAGCAAGGCTTTCTTCCTCCCTTCCTTCCTTGCATCCTTCCTTTCTTCTTTCCTTATTCTTTCTTTTTCTTTCAAAATGTGTCATAGAGGTAGAGGAAAAATAACAAACAAGACCTAAGAGGAGCAACTATTCCAACTAGTGATGTTGAGGCTGAATAACCATCCCTCAAAAGGTAGCCGTGTCCAAATCCCCAGAACCTGAGAATGTGACCCTCCATGGAAGACAGGACTCACAGACGTGATTAAACTAAAGATCCTGAGATGGGGTCATGACCCTGGATTATCTGGCTATGCCCTAAATGTAATCACATATGTCCTTACAAGAAGGAAGCAGAGGAGGTCTGGGTATAGAGCAGTAGGTGTGATGATGAAAGCAAGAGGTTGGAGTTAGGTGGAGAAGGAGCCACACGCCAAGGAATGAAGTTGGAAAAGCCCCAAAGTCTCCAGAGGGAACACAGTACTTCTAGCACCTTGATTGTAGACTCTGCCCTCCAGAACTGTAAGAGAATAAGTCTGTGTATGTGTGTGTGTCTGTGTTTGAAGCCACTATGTTTGCCATTATGTGTTACAGCAGCAATAGGATACTAGTACAAATGATAAATGAGAAAGGTTATCAAACCCCAATGAAAGAGAGATGAAAGTCCACAGATTACAGGAGGGCACAGAGAGCTGTATAGGAGATACAGATTTCTAAAATCCCCTCTAGACCTATGAGAATGAGATTTTAAAACATCAAAGATGAGAATGTCAGACTCAGCTAGTCTATATCTTTTGGTTGAAGCATTTAATCCATTTATATTTAAGGTAATTATCAATATGTATGTTCCTATTACCATTTGGAGTTTCATATCAAATTATAGCTACCCCACAGATTCAACAGAGAGCAGAACCTATTTTATGATGCTTGGAACTACACTGTTAATGGCTCATTTGATATCAACTGTCGTTAAACTGCTTATATCTAATTATAATAGACCGTTGCTACTTTATTCTGATCATTGTGTGAAGAGAAAATTGTTTCTTTTTTTTATTTTTTAATTTTTTAAATTATTTATTTATTTATTTATTTATTTTTGGCTGCATTGGGTCTTTGTTGCTGCACGTGGGCTTTTCTTTAGTTGTGGCGAGCGGGGGCTACTCTTCGTTGTGGTGTGCAGGCTTCTCATTGCTGTGGCTTCTCCTGTTGCGGAGCACGGGCTCTAGGCACACGGGCTTCAGTAGCTGTGGCTCACAGGCTCCAGAGTGCAGGCTCAGTAGTTGTGGTACATGCACTTTGTTGCTCTGCAGCATGTGGGATTTTCCCAGACCAGGGTTCAAACCCATGTTCCCTGCATTGGCAAGCGGATTCTTAACCACAGTGCCACCAGGGAAGTCCTGTTTCTTTTTTTAATATTGAGCTTATTCCTTTAAGAAATTTGGACACCATATATTAACAGAATGTCCCAGTTCACCAAATAGTGCCCTGAAGGCTGAGGCAAAGGAACTTAACTCCAAACAGGAGATAAGAGATTCTTGGCACTCAGGAAGAACAAGTCAGTGGTTTTCTGCTCTAAATAATTTCTGCATGTCAAATATTATCAAAAAATGTTCAAATTTACATTGAATTTATAATTACTAAAATTATTTGAAGCTTAGTAAGAGATGTTCCATATTAAAAAGTAAAAGAACAAGAAGAAGACATTCCAGGCAATGACAATTTCTCAATGGTGTTCAGTAAATCAAGAACAGTATTCCTTTGGTGACTATTTGTTCCTCTTGAGAAGATCGAATCCTATTTTAGAAGCAAGCCGATAATGTTAATATCGACAGGGAAACAAATTGTTGTTATCTGAAAAACTGTATTAATTATAAACTGTATATTATTATATGTGATCCAGTGGGGTTATTACTTTGTGAGTTAGGTTGTAATGAAAAGTTCAATATATCTGAATTTCAGCAAGCAGGACCTCTAATCCTGGATCTGTCACCAACTTGATGTGACAAGGAGTTTTACTCAGTCTTCTCCAAGACTCATTTTGACACAGAACATGATTCTAAATAGGTCAAATTAACTAATAAAAGCATTCGTGGTACTCACTCCTCATACTAAATATTGTGCTGACAATAAGGCATTTGGTGAGATGGATGAGAGCACAATCCCTGCCAACAACTAATGGGAAACAACGAATCTGAGCACGTAAGTACAGGACAAGGTGGAAGATATCAAATTGGGTTAAAACACATAAAATAAAATTCTCCGTTTAGTAAATGACATCACCGAATGCTCAAATAGAGCAACCTTAGCTGAAATAGAATGAAGGAGTAACACACTTCATAGCTGCATTCCCCAAGGTTTTTAAATAAAATTTATCTTAGAACAGTTTTAGATTTACAGAAAATTATGAAAACTCGTAGAGAATCTTCAGATACCCCATGCCCCGTTTCTGCTATTATTGATATCTAACATTAATATTGTATATTTGTCACAATTAATGAACCAGCATTGACACATTATTATTAACTAAAATCCATGCTTTATTTAGATTTCCTTAGTCTTATATATAATGTTCTTTTCCTGTTCCAGGATCCCATCCAGAATACCACATTACAATTAGTCAACTTCTTTCCTTAGGCTACTCTTGGTTATGCCAGTTTCTCAGACTTCCTTGTTTTTTACATTCTTTACAGTTCTGAGGAGTCCTGATCAACTATTTTTAGAAGTTCCCTCAACTGGGATTTCTCTGATGTTTCTCTCAACACCAGACTGGGCTTATGGGTTTGGAGGAGGAAGATCACAAAGATGAAAGTCATGCTCACCATATCATATCAAGGGTACATGCCATCATCACTGTCAATGTTGACCTCGACCCCCTGGCTGAGGCAGTGTTTGTTAGGTTACTCCTCTGCAAGGTTGCTCTTTTCCTCCTTTACACACTGTCCTTTTTGGAAGGAAATCACTGCATAGCCTGCTTTAAGTAGTGAAGAGTTATGCTTACCTCCTGAGGCTGGATTCTCAAAGTCTAAATTCCAGGAACAATGGCACTTTTTGGTGAGATGATTACCACATTATCTGTGCTCTACAGTCAGTGTCATTTTCTACTGCTAAGAGTAAAGTACCTCATTTCATCCAGTAAAATAAACCTGGTTCTCATGTTTTATTACTTTTTCAAGATGCAATATAAAATCTGTGGATGTTTTAAAGGAGAAGCAAGTATCTTGTGGTGTAGAATTGTACTGCCATTGTGAGAGGCTTCGTGAGAGAAGGAACCTGCTATCATACTCCAACCTAAGGAGGAAAATGTGGTCTGCTAATAATGATAAAGACAGGGGCAATTTCAATCTCCACAAGCAAAAACACTGAAACTATCTCTTCTCTGTTTCCAGAGTTGTTTCATTGAGCTTTCTGATGTCAGTGACAGTTTATTTTCTGAAATGTAACAACCGTATATACAGTCAGGACAACTCAATATTAATCTGATCTGGGACTGGTCATGACCCACCCAATGGGACCCTTTACCTGTATATTTAGAATGTGGTCCAGATGTTTGGTAAAAGCTAAGTCAAGTAAACTCAATTTATAGATCTTAGGGGCTTACTGTATTGGAGGAGAGGGGGAAATTAATCCAAATAAATGTTTTGAGACAAAAAAAGAAGACGCATCACATAGCAAATTGTTCATAAGAGGACAAACCTCAATGGCTATAGCAACGTATTTTTAAAGTTATTCTGCATTTCCTAGACTGGTCAATTAAATCAAAGTGCACTTAAAGGATACAATATGCAGCATTTTATTCTTGAATTACTAGCTAGTTTCTTTATTTCTAAAATGTTATAAATTATAAAATGTATGATTTAATAATAGCTTTATGAGGGAAGGAGGAAAAGTACATTTCATTTATTTTAAAGAAAAAATTTTGAAATTTGAGAAAATACGAAAAATATTTTAGATGGTCACAATATTGTCACAATTTTTTTTATTCCTGCATATGTCCTAATAGGAGCATTGATTGTTTAATGATGAATATGTAACTTCTAGGGAATAGTCAATATTGTTATTATTAAATTGTTTGTTTTAAAATTTACACCATTTCCTCATACACATAGGCAAGTATATACAAATCGTGATCGTGAATAAATGATACCCAAAATAAAATAAAATTATATTTTAATGATTAAAAATCTTTTTGAAATTTTTGATATAATTGTGATATGTTTTATTTTATAGCTTCTGAAATAATATTTTTACCTATTCTAGATTTTTAAGTGAGTGTTAATGTAGCATATTTTATACTTAGTAAAATATTCCCCTTTAAAGTGTTACAGTTTAAAATGTACACAATTGACAAGTGTACACATTTGTGTGACAAACACTATAATTAAGACAAAGAACTTCTCAATCACCCTGTGAACATTCATGTACAAGCCTTGTGTGGATATAAGTTTTCATTTCTCCTGGGTAAATACTTAGAAGTAAAATTGAGGGATCAGTTAAATCTAATGTAATCATTAACATGGTTGGAATCTAACACACCATTTTGCTATTTCTACTTCCCCATCGATTCTTTTTTACTTTTTCCTCGTTACTTAACTTCTTTTTGGTTAACAAATACTTTTATGATTTTATTTTCTCTCTACTGGCTGATATAGGGCTTAAAAGATATCTCTTAATTTATCATAATCTAACTTCAAATAATACTACACCACTTCACATATAGTCATAAGAACTTTATACCAGGGCTTCCCTGGTGGCGCAGTGGTTGAGAGTCCGCCTGCCGATGCAGGGGACGCGGGTTCGCGCCCCGGTCCGGGAAGATCTCGCGTGCCGCGGAGCGGCTGGGCCCGTGAGCCATGGCCTCGGAGCCCGTGCCCCGCAACGGGAGAGGCCACAGCAGTGAGAGGCCCGCGTACCGCAAAAAAAAAAAAAAAAGAATTTTATACCATTTTACATCCATATTTCCCCTCTCATGCTTTATGCTATTGCTTTAATCATTTTACTTCTACGCTTGTCATGAACTGTGCAATACATTGTTCCTCTTTTTCTTTAAACAATTTTCTTTTGAAGAAATTTAAAATGACACAAACTATATTTAATCTTTATCCTCATTTTTACTGTTTCCAGTGATTTTCATTTCTGTTTGGATCCAAATTTCCATCCACTATCATGATCCTCTACCTGAGGAATTTTCTTACTGTTTCTTGTAGTGCAAGTCTGCTTGTTTATCCACAGTTTCCCATTAGAAAACTTCTGTAAGTTTTCCTTGTTCTTCTGTAGGTGAAGTTCCTCAGTGCTTTGTCTTTTCATCTTTGGTTTCCTGGAGTTTTCCTACATTGCGACAACTTGTGGAGGGTGTTTTTTGGAGGGGATGTAGGATGTTTCTGAGCTTCTTTGATCTGTGGTTTAGCTTCTTCATTAACTTTCACTAACTCTTCGCTTCTCTTTTTCCTCTCTTTTCCTCTCCTTCTAAAATTCCAATTCCAGTTATGTTAGACAATTTGATGTCCCACAGCCTTTGAATGCTCTATTTTTTCCTATTATTTTTTCCTATAATCCAGTGTGAAACTTTCTGTTACTAATTCAAATTCACTAATTCCTTTTCTGTGCCCAACCTGCTGATAAGTACATGGAATAAGTTCTTCTTCTCTGATACTGTTTATTTTTTTAATTTATAGTATTTCTATTTAATTATTTTTTAGCCTCCAACTTTTCGCTGAAATTCCCTATCTAGTCATACATGTTGAACTATATACTTTCCACTCTGTCTTTTAACATAATAAGCATAGTTATTTTAAAGTCCCTGTTGGATGGCTCCAACATTTTGGATTTCTCTAAATTTTGTTGTTGATTTCTTTAACTCACACTTTATTTTTTATCTTTGCTTTTACTGTGTTTCTCACTTTTTAATTGAATATAGGACATTGTATAGAATAAAATGGTAGAGACGGAGGTAAATTTTGTTTATACCCCCAAACTGGCCCATCTCTTCTCCTCTAAGACCATTTGTGTGGATGGTTGATTCAGTCTGGTTGGTTGAGATGAGCTTGGTTCTGTGGTTACTTTCCTCACTGCCAGTGCTCCCAGGCTTCAACTTTCTGCAGCAGGGGACTGCTGCTCTTTGTGCTCGGTGTTGGGCTCAGGTGACAGAGGGATTTTCTCAGTGTTTCTGCTCTATCATCAGCTTTCAGAAGCCATTTCTGATCCACCCTCATTCTCGGAAAGCCCTGTACACTCAGGGGGTAGGAACCAAGCATTCTCAGATGCCTTTTGCTTACACACGTCTTCCAGAAACAGTAGTCTTTGCATGCGCTGGAAGCAGGCGGGTCATCTCCCTTTACCATAGGCTTTGACTTCACATAGAGAAGGGTCTGAGGAGGTGGGTGATATTTCTTAGCTGGACCCAGCAGCAACTGATCATCACTGGGATGCCTGCACCATCCAGGGAGGAGTCTCCCCAGCCCCCTGCCCTGTCCTCCTCTGGAGCACCTGGTGGAAGCATAAGAAAGAGCGAAAGTGAGTGTAGACTCCTCTCACATCCCAGCTCCCAGTTATTCTAGGCTGTTGTCGGGCCAACACTTGGCTTTTAAGAATTTGTTAAAACTTTTTAGCTGCCTTCTTCTTACCCTCTTTTACAAGGGCCACCCACTTCTCCCAACCCCCGCTAAAGGCAAGACATTTCGTGTGCCCTTGATGTCCTTGGGCAGTCTGAGCAGCCTTCATCATTCGGAACACTTGGCTGCTCTCTGATGGGTTCAAGGAAGGTTATCTTCTAGAGATTTTCTGACCTTTTCTCATTGTTAGGATTGAAGCGGCATTCCCTTGACGCTTTTGACATACAGGGTGGAAACACAACCCCTCATCTGTTTTGTCCTCATTCTAGCTATTTTCAGTGATGAAACACAGAAGCCTTAGTCCCCACATGGATATTACTATTTTAAGGTTTCTTCTAATTTCAAGGTTCTTAAACCACAGACTCCTAGAGAAATGGTTGTTTCGAAACTTCAGAGGAGAGCTACAGGGAGCATTTATTTCATAGTAACTAGGGAGAAGAGTAGTCCTCTGATATATAAAATGGTATTTAATCATGTCATTTCTAAGTCACAAAAATACCACACTACTCTGACTCAATTGCCATGGGAAAGTATCATCAAGTTGTAACTAGTTTAAAAAGATGCATTTTACATATAAAAATATGAACTATACTTATTTTTCACTTACTGTACTCACTATACACCCCCTGACAGTTTCCTACTTTCTAGCCCCTGAAGAAATGCTGTCAGGTCTCTTAGTCTTTGAGGATCCCTCTTAGTTTTCATTAAGTCCGCTAGCCAACATTCAGTCTATAACTCCAAGTTCATTGATTGTTCAGTTTCTCTGCTTTCCCCAACTTGAGTCTACTTTGGGCTTGAAAGTCGTGTGTGGAGAATCCCTCCTTTTCCCCTTCCCCCTCCACCTTGTGGTTTTTAGGGACCCCTTCATGGCCAGGTTGAAGGAAAGAGGAGGTTAAAGCAGCAGTGCTGGTAAATGTTCAACAGCCAGTTCTCCAAAGAATAAGAGAGATCTTGATCCATAGTGCTTGCTGATGTCCTTGGTAGAAAGGCTCCTGTGATAGCTGATTTGATTCTACCAGCATATGCATCACTGAGCACAGAGATGAGAAGAGATGTACAAGGACAGCTTTTCTGAGTGCCATCACTCCCCTGGGCTGGAGGGAAGGCAATGTGCTCCTTGTCTAGGGCAAATGTAGTCTGCTGCTGGTGCACTGGGCATGGAAGTAACCTGGTTTTCAAGCTTGTGCGGTTCACCTGAGGCTCCTTCCTTCTGCAGCTTCAGTGACGGCTCTTTCCTGCTGAAGACTCTCCTGTCCCAGGCTTCAGTTTTTGCACCCTCTTGCCCCTCAGGTGGTACAAACAAGCAGGATTTTTCCATAGTGTCTATATATAAGCCCTGAAGAACATGTCTCTTTGGTGGAAGGGCAGCTCTCTCACAGCAATACCCTCCTTATTCAACCTTCCCACTACAGCTGGCCAGTCGCAGTGTCTCATATTTAGTCTTTTCAGGCAAGAGCCAAATACCAGTCCTTAAATAAAAATAAAATAAACAGCTGGCAGCCCTCACATTGCTTTTCCATGTTGGTGGCTTCGCACACGCCAAGACAGAAAGGGTCATAATTTAACGATCAAAGTCCTATCATTCTACAATATTTCAGTTTAAATGTATAGAGAATAAGAGGTAAATGAAATATCTATAAATAAGAAAATATAATCAGTTTGTGTAGAGATACAATCCAGAAAATATTTTGAAAGCAATAGCTTTGGAATGCAGAACCCACATACTGTGCTATTCCTTGCTAACAAAGTGGTTCTGCAGACATTAAATGAGCAATAATTGCCTTAAATTGTAAAGTTTTTATTTTTTACTTCAGTTAAAGACAGAATGGTAAAACGTGGAGTTCAGTGGGGTGGCCTGAGAAATCTCAAGGTCTGTATATTAATGGAAACTCCACCATAAATGGATTTGCAGTGTTGCCCTAAGCACGATGCTATCTCTCAGTTGTTTCGTTTTTCTCATTTATAAAATGAAGATAACTGAAGAGAATTCATCACAGGATCACCTTAGATATTAAACAGGGAAATGAAAATTTGTTATTTCCTCCACATTCATTCTCTGTGTCTGGCTCTCATTTTTCTCTCCTTCATTTCTCTACTAAGCTGGTCTTCACCCAGTTTGTTTCTACACCATTACTTTCCATCGGTGTTTCAGTCCCATTGCCACCTGCCTTTCCTTCGCAACCCCTATGGGACTCCCTCTCTCAGCACACAGCCCGGTATCTTCTCTGTCTTCATCCTCCACCCGTCAAGGCACTTGACACATGTTTTCCTGATGCTTCCTCCTTTGCTTCTGCATGATCTTCTCCTATTTCACTCCTTAGTGAAAATCACTCATTTAGTGATTTCCCCTCTTCTGCCTGGATTTTTCTGTCTCATTTTCTTCATCTCTAAAATAAAAATAATAGTAGTATTTTATTCAGAGGATGTTGCTTGAAAACTCAGTGTATTTCTCTTTGGAAAGATCTGAGAACATGCCTTTTATAGAGCAAGAGCAATATGCCTGTTACTTATTAATGTATTTATCATGAGGAGTGAAAAAAAAAGTTATGTAATAATAGATAACATTAATTGTTTGTTTACTATGTTCCAGGCACAGTTGCAGGGTCTTCAAAGAAAATGACTCAGAAACAATATAAGCTATATATTGTAATTCTTACAACAGGGTCAGAAAAATGCCCAATTATCCCAATTTTACAGAAGAGTGAAGAGGTAAGTGACTCACCCAATGATGAGAAAGCTTGCGTTTGCACCTAAATTTGCCTGACTTCAAATCCCGTGCTCTTTCACGAGCTCAGTTTTCAGTGTAATGTCCATGGCTATGTCTTTTTTCTGCCTGTAAATATTTTACATTCCCTTCTGTGTTCACTGTCTCGTTGTGACATCACCAGATTCACAGTTACCATATCTAGAAATACCCATGACTTTTCAATCTCCCTCTACACTCCACTTTCATTTAATCAGTGGCTCTTATTCGTCTTATCTCTGTATTTTCCCTTTATTCCATCCTCTCCCCTCCAGATCTCTGCTGCTCTGCCACTCAGACCCTCATCATTTCCTGCACATTAAATGAGCAACTCTGTCCTTCCAACCCATCCTCCCAAACTACCACAAGAATATCTTTTATAAAGTAGTGGTCTGTTCATATAATTCTTCCTCATTCTGTATAAAAATCTGAAATTGTTCCCTACCGTTTTCAGAATGAGCTCACAAACAGCCTAATATGTATAGATAATTCATAAACTGGTAAATGATAGACAGATAAGGTTATGGACTGAACATCGTGTCCCTTTAAAATTTGTATGTTAAAGCCCTATTTCCCAGCGGTAGTAATTGGAGGTGGATATAATTTTAGGATATAATTAGGATTAGGTGAGGTCATGAGTGTGGTGCCCCCATGATGGATTCGTGCCCTTTTAAGAAGAAGAAGAGAGACCAGAGCGCTCTCCCTCTCTCTCTCTCTCTCATTTTCCATGTGAAGACAGTGAGAAGGGGACTGTCTGCACACCAGGAAGAGAGCTCTCATCAGTTTTCAGAACTGTGAGAAATAAATTTCTGTTGGTTAAGCCACCCCACCCATGATACTTTGTTATGGCAGCTCAAGCAGTCTAAGACAGAGAGGAAGAAAGATAGAGAGAAAGAAAAACATTTCTTGATGACACATATGTACAAAAAAATAAGCAAATTCTTCCAAAACAAGCAAATTATCTTTTGCCACTATAAACTACCTTATGATCTTTCTTATCTTAAATTCCTCTTTAGCTTTCTTTCCCTCCCAAGAAAAATTCCAATTGCATCTCAAAATTTAACTCTAAACTGCCTTAACTTTTTCTGCAGGACTTTGTCCATATCAGTAGCAGCAATATCATATTGCATGTTTTATTTATGGACCCTCATGCCATAGAGCAGTTCAGCCTTTTTCATCACTGGGACTCCAGTCCTTAGCATACCGACTGGTGTACAGTAGACAATAAATATGGGCTGAGTTCATTTCAAGTGTCCCTTGTGTGCTGGTTTTTGTATTAGGTGCCAAAGGAGGAAAAAACAGAAAAGAAAAGACATGTAAAGGAAGGGTCCTTGCTTTCACACAGCTTACCGGCTACCTAGCACTACACAATTAATAACTGCTCTTCAGATGCAAGACCATCGGAAAAGCAGCATTATGTGACTAATAGCACTGTTCATAATCAAAGAGGTCTATGTGCCCTCTTTTACAATGACCCATTCTGTTCCATCCCAATTCCTAGAGGTGATAGAGCACTGTATCAAAGGAAGGAAATGCTCCCTCACAGAGAAGTTGCTGTCAGCGAACTGTCTGTCATTTTCTCCACGTGTGCTTTGACAAAGCATTCAGTTTTAGAATACAAGGATTGCTCCCTCTGAAGAAGTCTATAACACTATGCGTGCACGTGCTCGCACGTGTGTGCACACATATCGATGCACCCTCTTACACTACACACTCACATGTGTGCACACAGGCAACCACAAAAAGGTGCCTTCTCTCTCACAAACACACACATACACACACACTCACACACACACACACACACACACATTCACACCTGGCTACTGAATCCTTCTGGAAATGAATCTCCTGTCCCTGGACACACTGTGAACTTAGAATTAATTCGTCCTTCAACTGGAAGAAGGCAAACCTCAGATTATAAAGTAGATTGAAGAAATGTGTGGTAAATTTTCTTGATTTTCTAACATTTCTCTCTCAAAGAGGTGAAATATTTCCATTCCCATGCAAACTGTTATTTTCAGGAGAAATTTCTGTTTTCACAGAGAGACACTGACTCATCTCCTTCAGGTGGGAGTTTATGTTTAGCAAGATGCTTTCCAGGGGCAGATGGGCTCCATGAAGCTGTTTCTCAGTAATATCATCAGCAAGAAAATGTTAGCATTAAAATGACCTGACTAGTAAACACTATGTGGTTAAGTGCTAATTGTCCAAATATTTTAAAGCAGTCTCAGTAAGAACCACTAAGGAGGAGAACTTCCCTACATGCAGGCCTAAATAAGATCTCCTTTATCCCTGTTACTGCCTGTCATGGAAGTGCTCAAAGGGCCTACGCGTCGGAGGATGCTCCGAAGTACTGATGTACAGTTAAAAATTGTTAGAGCTGTGCTACATGTCTTTCAGACTCTATTTATGAAGTTGGCAGTACCAGACCCAGAGGCCCACTGCTGGTCCATATAGAACTTTAGGCAAATTAGGGAAAGGCTCATTTTCCTCTGGATCAGGGCTTCTCACCTCAGCCCTTCGGACACTGCAGATCAGATATGTCTTTGTTGGGGGGGGACGGTTTGCAGTGGGCTGTCCTATGCATTGTAGGCTGTTATCAGCATCCCTGGTCTCTACCTACTAAATGCTAGTCGTAGCCCTCTCCAATTATAAAAAACAAAAATTGTCTCCAGACACCACTGTTCTTAAATAAATTTATTTATTTATTTTTTCTCTCAGTGTAAGCAATTGAAACAAATTCATTTTCAGAAAGAGACACAGTGTTGTGACCACAGATAGGACTCTTGGTATGAATCTAGACTAAACATCAACTGCATTCCTTTTTTTTTTTTTTTTTCCTCACTCTCAGTACTTTTTCATAATGATTTTATAATGATTTTCTTATTTTCTCTTTACTGCGAACTGTATATCAATTTTTTTAGCCTCAAGGGACTAAATTGATAAACATGATAGTAAAAAGCAGTGCTGTGTTTTTTTGCCTACAATCTTAGAGCAAACCTAAATTTCTTACTCAAATGATAAAAATGTAAAGTCTTAATATATAAAATAAGTCTTATCAACCAGATCCAATTCTTTTCAGTAAAATGCATATTTCTAACAATAAATTCTCACATGCTTTCCAGAGGCAGAGGTCACCAGCTACTGCCTTTAAACATGATTTATTTTTGCTAGGAATTGACCAACAAATGATTATTTCCCAATTCCCTCATTAGATCTCTAAAAAATTCTTACCTCTTCCATAATAAAGAGTCTCTAGCTGAAGCTCTGACGTCAGTTCAATTTGTGGAAATCCATTCACACAAACGTGGTTAAGTAAATTATCGTACATTCACTAGATTTGAACCACTGAAAACAATGTTTATGAGTCAATGACATTGGAAGATGTAAAAAACCCACAATATTAATTAGTTATCTCTATCTCTCTACATCAGTGTCATCTCTACCTCTATTTATATTGTTTATATTACATTTAGGGAAACCCTGGATATCAGTGAAACCAAGCGTTAGCCTTGGCACTCAGAGGTCTCCTAACACACCTCTTCTTACTTCATTTCACTTTCCATCATCTCACTGGTCACTGGTTCACCATACTCTCTTTGTGGCCTTGAAGAGTGACAGTGGTCCAGCCGATGCTTTCATGGTCCTCCTCCCCTCTCTTCTCATGCCCCCATCCCTCCCCGTCAAGTGCAATCTCAGAAGTCCAGAGCTATCTATAGGTCACTGCTATGGAAATTTAAAAATGTAAAAGCAAAATCACAAAGAACATTTTTATATTTGCATGTCTCATGACAACACAGAGTTTATATCATCAGCTATAATTTTATATGCATATAAGATTCAACCCCATATTTCAGAAACAAAATGTATAATATCAATAGTGAGGTAGACATTATTTAGAGATACCAGTGAAGTCTTGTTTTGCCACACTATTTTGATATACACAAAGTCAATAAGACTCTGTGAGAGATTTCTTTTTAATTAATTTTGATTAAATATTCAGTGAAACCCAGTTATATTTCCCAGTACACAACTTTTAATGACTCTGTCTAATGCTCATATGATTTCCTCTGTTAAATTGTTTCCCTGTGGCATTTTCTTTTCTCAGTATGTTAGAAAAAAGTTATAGAGAAGAAGCATTTATTGTATTTTAAATTTATGCTCACTGCTGAGTGGATACCCAAAGGGCATTTGATAAATGCCCTTTCATAAATCAAAAACTAAATCAGGGGACAAAGATTGCTCAACAGCCTATCAGACTCATGTGGACATCATTGCTCCATGCCCCATATCCGCACAGCTCTGACACTGTAAATTCAAACTTAAGGATCCATCTAGTGCTTATTATACAGTATCTCCTTCATTAATTATATATCCATGTCAGAGGGCCTTTACTAGGAATTTTTAAAGATGAGACCCATGAAGGAATGTTGATATTTGCTTGGGTGGATTTGTGGATTTACAGCTGGTTGAATATCATGCATTACTTTGTGGGATAGGAGGTCTTTCTGTTTTCTCAACTTTTATCAATGATATAGAAGACAACAAATATGCGTGTTGTGCAGGCAACTTATAAAATGGTTACTAGACAAATCACAAGTTCAGTGATTTTAAAACCATTCATAATGGTTCTAAAGCAAAATGGCCTTGAAATCAGAAAGATGTCCCAATCCTAGCTCAGAAATTTAATAACCATGTGACTTGGTCATTTTACTTAATCTCTCCCTTCCACAGCATATTCGCATAGAAAACTGAAATATCTCTTCTTACGTAGAAGGGCTCCTGGATGGGGAAAACAAAGTTGTAAAGTTTCCGAGACAGAGGTAGAACCACTCTGGGCAAACCCAAACAGCATTTCTCTTCCCAATACACAAACATACCACTTTTGGATAATCTTGATCGTGAATATATAGCGATTGGAAAGGAAAAAGTAAAACGGTCTTTATTCACAGATAATGTGTATGTATAAGTAGAATATCCAAAGGAATTTACAAAAAAACAAAAACAAAACTAGTAAGCGAATTTTTCAAGGTAACAAAATACAAGATCGATATACAAAAGTCAGTTGTAATTTTACACGTAAGCAGTGAACAACTGGAAAATAAAATTTAAAAGCAATACTATTTATAATAATACCAAACACTTAAAATGACTAAGAATAAATCCATCAAAAGATATTCAAGGGCTTCCCTGGTGGCGCAGTGGTGGGGAGCCCGCCTGCCGATGCAGGGGACGCGGGTTCGTGCCCCGGTCCGGGAGGATCCCACGTGCTGCGGGGCGGCTGGGCCCGTGAGCCATGGCCGCTGGGCCTGCGCGTCCGGAGCCTGTGCTCCGCAACGGGAGAGGCCACAACAGTGAGAGGCCCGCGTACCACACACACGCACAAAAAAGATATTCAAGATCTCTTCGAAAAACTTAGAGAATTTTGTTGAGCAAAATTAAAGAAATCCTAAATCAAGAGAGATAAGTACTCTGATTATAGGTTAGAGAAGTCAATATAGGGAATGATTTTCACCAACTGATTTCAAGACATTATAAAGTGACAGGTACCAAGACAGTGTGGGATTTGAATGAGGATAGACAAATATATTATGAAACAGAATCAACAGTGCACAGCTATACTAACATTTAAATGGAAAACTGATTTTCAATTTAAAAAATCAAACAATTAATAGGGAAAGAAAGGTTTCTTCAACAAAAGGCAGTGAAACAACTTTATGTCCAAACTGGGGAAGCAGGCCTCAAATTCTGATTTACACTATATTTTCCTCTCAGTGTAAATAATCGAAATAAGTGCATTTGCAGAAAGAGACAAAGTGTCGTGACCACAGGCAAGACTCTTATGTGATTATAGACCACACATCCACAACATTCTTATTTTTTTGCACCACTTACAGTATTTTTCACTATGGCTTCATAGACATTTTCTTATTCTATCTGCAAACTGTATATCCTTTCATTTTTAGTCTCAGGGACTAATTTGATAAACGTGATGTGGAGAGCAGTGATGTGTCTTTTTTATGTACAATTAGGTTGTATTCTCTACAGCTGTAGAAGAAACTAAATTTTCTATTAAAAGGATGTAAAAATATGAAGCCTTAAAATACAAAGTGAATCTTATTTCATCAACCTGATTCAAGTCTGTCAAGTAAAATAGGTATTTCTAGCAATGAAATCTCCCGTACTTTTCAAAGGCAGAGGCCACAGTCACTGCCTCTAAATGTGATTTATTTTGGGGGGGGTTAGGAATTTACCAGTAAATGATAATTTTTGATAGATGAGAAAAATTGAGCTTGATCACAGACAAGTGTAAAAGCTATAAAACTACACACGTAAAAGCTAACTAAATTTCTCTCTGTTGGATAGGAATTTACCCATATTACCTCCCTGAACGTTTACAGAATGTGTTAACACTGCAAATATATATACACTGAAGTGTTTTCCTATGTCTGTTTTTAACTGCTTAAACTTAAGTATTATTAAAATTATTTAAAACTGCACTAAATACTACTCAGCAATTAAAAATGAATAAAACGTTGATATCTGCTACAACATAGGTGAACCTCAATGTAAGTGAAAGAAGCCAGACACAAAGGACGTGAATGCATTCTCTGTTCTTACACGACAAGGGACCACACGCTCAGCAGCTGACACCACACTCCTCCTCCGCTTGTGGGCTAGGGGTCTGGACACAGCTAGCTGGATCTTCTGCTAAGAAGTCAAGGTGTCAGCCAGACTGAGCACTAATCTGGAGACTCTGGGGAAGAATCTGGTTTCCAGCTCATTCACGTTGCCGGCAGGACCCAGCTCCTTGCTGCTCTAACACAGAGCTCCTCGTTTCCCCGCTGGCTGTCAGCTCCCAGAGGCTGCCGTCCTGTCCCCGCATGGCGCCTCCTCCATTTCCAAAGCCAGCAGAGGCTCATCGGATTCTCTTAGGGCTTCGAATCTCTTCTCTGTCTTTCCCTCTGCTCCCAACCAGAGAAAACTCTCTGTGTTTAAAGCGCTAATATGATTAGGCCCCCATGAATAATCTCTCTTTTGTCATATAAAGTACCAGCGTCCATCATTATAATACCAGGGGATAGAGGTCATGAAGAGCGCTTTAAATGCTGCTTATCACAATATTGTATGATTCTATTTATATGAATGTCCAAAAATGCAAATCCACAGATATAGAAAGCAGATTAGTAGTTACACGGTGCTGGAAGTAGGAATGGGAATGACTGCAAAATGGCCTGAGAGATGGTCTTGGTGTGATGGAACTGTTCTAGAACTGGATTGTGGTGATGGATGCACTAAAAATAACTAAATACATTTAAAATAAGTAAATCTGTGGTACATAAATTGCACACCAACAGAGTTCCTTAAAATATTTAATGTATTAACTGTTAAGTGTAATATATACAAATATGTAAATAAGCATGTACATTATGTATATTGTTAGTTTGGCTAGTTAGGTAGGTAGTAGGTAGATACCTTGGGATAAAGACTTCTTAGAAAACACAGAGAAAGTAATAGCCATGAAACAAAATTTGTAAATTGGCCTTCAACAGCATTAAAAAGAAAAAAAGAGAATTAAAACACATCTGCTCCATAAAAGCCACTGGTACATAATTAACAGGAAGGCCATCTGCTGTAAGAAAATATTTTTATTCCATGTATCTGACAAATGACCTACATCTAGAATATTAAAAACTTCCATAACTCAACAATAAAAAGACAAAACAACTCAATTAAAAGTTGGCAAATGATTTGAACAAATACTTAACAAAAGGAGAAATAGGAGTTGCCGGTAAGCAAATAAAAGGGTACACAACATCATTAGTCATCAAAGAAATGCAAACCGTGCCCACTGTATAAAAACTATGTCTAGAATAATGTCGAACCCACTAGAATGGCTAAAATTAAAAAAAAAAAAACAAAACTACTGACAATAGTTGACAAGGATGTATAGAAGCAGAAACTTTCATACGTTGCTAGCAGGAATTTGAAAACACCACTGCAATTTCGAAGTTAAACGTATACCTACTGACTAATCAGTAATATCATTCTTAGGTATCTACACAAGAAATTTTATTTATACCCCCAAAGCTTTGTCCAATATCATTCATCATAATTTTTTTCATAATAATTAAACCCTGGAAACAACCTAAATGTACAACAGAAAAATGGGAAGCATCGTGTGCTACAATTAATACAATGAAATGCAACAATGAAAATAAATGAACTACCACTATCCATCAAAAATAAATAAAGCTCATAAGTATACCCTTGAACCGAAGAAGCCAGACACAGAATGAATCCATTTCTATGAAGTTTTAAAAGAGGCAAAAAATAATTTATGGTAACAGAAGCCAGCACAGAGTTTATCTAGAGAGTGCTGCTTGGACAGGGCACCACGAGAACTCCTGAGGTGCTGGCTGCAAGACTGCATTCACCACGCGTTCATTTATTTAGCTGTATTTTTATGATCTGTGCACTTTCCTTAGTGTATGTTAACCTGCCAAAAAAAAACTTTGAGAAAAGTGTGAGTAAAATGAAAGAGAAGACAAAACCAGAAACTGGAAAAAGTATGTGGTAGGAGCGTGCAGCCACTTTGGAAGATGGTCTACCAGTTCTTCCCAAACCAAGCATACTCTTCCCATACGATCCAACAGTCATGCTCCTTGGTACTTACTCATGAACTGAAAGCTTGTGTCCACCCAAAAACCTGCACACAAATGCTTAGAACAACTTTACTCATAATTGCCCAAACCTGGAGCAGCCAGAACATCTTTCAGTGGGTAAACGGATAAACAAATTATGGTCCATCCAGACAGTGAAATATTCTTCAACACTCAGAAGAAATGAGCCATGAAACCGTGAAAAGACGTGGAGGAGACTTAAATGTATATGATTAAGTGAAAGAAGCTAGTCTGAAAAAGTTAGCTACCATACGATTTCAACTACATGCCGTTCTGAAAAAGGCAAAACTATGGAGGGAGTAAAAAGATCAGTGGTTGTCAGGGGCTAAGAAGGAGTGGATGAATGGGTGGAGCACAGAGGATTTTTAAGGCAGTGAAACTATTCTGTATGATACTATCATGGTAAATACACATTGTTATATCTTTGTCCAAGCCCATAGAATGTACAAAACAAGGAATGAGCTCTAATGTAAAGCAGAGACTTTGGGTGATGACTATGTGTCAATGTTGAGTCATCTTTTCTGACAAACATACCATTTGGGGATGGCAGGGGAGGTTGTGTGTGTCCTGGGGTGGGACAGGGAACTCCCTGTACTTTCCACTCAAGTTTGCTATGAACCTCAAATTTCTATAGCAAATAAAATCTTAAAAAAAAAAAAATTGTGCAAGGAAAGGACTAAAGACGTAACATGGGAATGGCTGCCAATGACTGAAAATGTGACAATTTGAGTATTTTCAAAATGACTGTAATACACGGAAACACAAAGGCTATATAAAATCCATAAATCGAATGTTATTACTTAAAGGGGAGTAAGAGAGAAAAAGCTAGAGAGAAGAAAGAAGAAAAACAGTGGAGGAAGCACCAAAGGCACTGTTTGCCGTTGACAGAAACTAGGACATCATTCTAGTTTGGGTCTTGCACCAAAGAGACCCTGGAGCAAGGATTTGTGTGTATGCAGTTTACTTGGAAGATAATCCTGGAAACGCCAGCAAAAGAGTGGGGAGGTAAGATGGAGAAAGGAGGAAAGCTTGAGAAAATGTGTAGAGTGCTTGTTATTAGCTAATTGTCACAGTGCTGAACTGGGGCTTGATCCTCATGGAGGATTCTGGAAGCCAGTGTAGAACAAACATGTCAGAGATATCTCACCTGGGAGAGAAGGATCTTGGGTCTTTTTTCACCTATTCCTGTCAGGTATTGGTTAAAGCAGAAAGGAGGAAGGGGGTTGACAGCATTAATTCCCTCTAGTCTGCTATGGTTACAGGCAAAGGGAGGTCTGGTCACCAGAGAAAGTTGTCAGGCAAAGGGCTGCAGTTTCTGTTGGTTGGAGGTAAGAGGAGCTTGTGCTGAAATGCTAAATCTACAGGAATGTGGTCAGGGAATCACGGTGCTGCTATAGGCTGGACCAACTTCTCGCTCTGAAAGTTGCCAGATAAAGGAAATGAATTAAACATATTTCTGTCATTTTAGTATGAAATGTACTTCAATGTAATCAAAGAATTCTAGCTCATGAGAGAGATTTTTAGAGAAAAATTCCAACTAATAACCATAGAAATGAGAGAATAAAGAAATAACCATTTTGTTGGATAACCAACAAGGACCTACTGTAGAGCACAGGGAGCTCTGCTCAACGGTATGTGGCAGCCTGGATGGGAGGGGAGATGGGGAGAGACTGGATACATCTACATGTATGGCTGAGTCACTTTGCTGTGTACCTGAAACGATCACACAACACTGTTAATCAACTATACTCCAGTATAAAATAAAAAGTTGAAAAAAATTAACCATTTTGCAACATTTAAATAAAATAATTAATTCAGGCAAAGATCATCACCTGATAAAAGAAGGCAAACTTTTCAACGGAAGGCTTAGGCTGCCACCACCAAACACAATGGTTCATCTTGACATCAGTGGGAGTGGGACACCAGGCAGGCTGTGATGCTATCAAAGTATACAGCACCACCCAAGAGGGGTTCTGTCCTCTGATAAGTTAACTTTTAATCTAACAAATCCCTTAGAGCTTGCTTTAAGTTGACAGGCAATCCAGAAGAGGGAGGATCAAGTTAAATGACTACATGAAGTTATCAATAAATCAAGAAACTGTCACTTTCTACAAGGTAATCGACCCAGTTACTTCAAGTCAATGGTGTGAAAACAAAAATGATGGGGTGATTGTATTGTATTTAAAAAAGACCTAAGAGATTGAACAAACACATGTAATGGATGAACTTACTGAATTCTGCTTCAAATAAACCAATTGTAAAATCCTACTTCTGAGATAATCAGAGAAACTCAAGTGTGAACTGAATACTAAATGTTACCAGGAATTATTGTTATTTTTGATAAGTGTGATAAAAGGATTATGGCTCAGTAAGAAAAGGTTCATATTTTTAAGAGGTACGTACTAATCATATAGCAGCAAAATCATAATCTGGAAATTTGCTTTAAAATATTTCAGTAATGCATGTGTGTGTGTGTGTGTGTGTGAGAGAGAGAGAGAGAGACAGAGACAGAGACAGAGAGACAGAGAGACACCAGGCATGGCTAAATCTGGGACGGGTCCTCTATAAGAGATGCAGCTTTAGAAGAGGAGCCAAAAGACAAAGTAACGTTATAATTATACCAAGTAAGTGTTCATCTACAAGGTGTTCCTGGCATCATCAAGGCATATCTGGATGAAACATCCCCTAAATGTGCTGGACTCTATCCTGGGCCTTCATCTTCAAACAAAGGAGGAATTCTGCAGACAAACAGCTGGCTTCTCTCTTAAGGGCATCTGTAATACAGCTAAACCATATGTTCAGTTTCTTGCTCTCAGACTCTCAGTAAGTACTGGTTACTATTAGATATTCTTTTTTCTTTCTTTCTTTCTTTTTTTTTTTTGTTTGCATTGTCCATTATCCATTTATTGGCTCCATTTCCTTGACTCCATTTCCTTGACTAACCACTCCCTTTTCTTTTCATTAGCCATAATTTTTTTTTTTTTGACACAGAGCCAAGGTACAACCTGATATAAGACCTCAGATTTAGAAAGAGGACCAACTCATAGACCTGGCACCTGTAAGAGGCTGGCCAGTGTTACCATTTGTCTATTCCCAATCACATGTAGTAGTACTGGATAACTACAAGCTTTTATGACTATCTATTACCCTGTGTAAGAAAGAGGCAGAAATGGTTAGTTACCCACCCCGGCTGCTAAGCGGAAGTATCTCTTGGTCTCATCTCCCTGCATCTACACAGTTGATTGGTTATATAAACAAGGATCACCTTCCGATCCAAAGAAATATGTATCCAACTCCCTTTTTGTGTCATGTCCCTCATGTCCTACCTAGTGGACCTGGAAGCCTAGGGCCTTTACTCAGTTACTTCATTTTTCCCAGAGTAGCAGAAAAGAAGCCAAGGTACTGAATTCTTGGCTGACTTGCCATCTGTCTGACTGGGGATATCGCCCCGTCTCTGGTTCTGTTAGCCTCTAGCTCCTTTGATAAACGGTATTAAGCAATATGTAGGTTAATTAATTTGAAAAGCAGTATGCCAGGACAATTTTTATTTTAAAAATGAGCAAAATAGATTATAAATGTTAAAGGAAAATTTACCTCCGTTAAGTTACCAAGGTCAACACCCATAGTGACGGCATGCTAATACGTTGTGATGAGAATGAGGCTTTACCTCTGGGGTCTTCCTCCCAAAGACACAAAACTCCAGTCTAATCATGAGAAAAACACGAGACAAAGCCCAATCGGGGGACACTCTACAAAACATTTGACCAGTACCATTCAAAACTGTTAAGGTCATCAAAAACATCATCGTGAGAAACAGTCACAGTCAAGGGGATAAGTATAAGAGTACATAATTATATATGTTTAGCATTAATATTTTTAGTGTAAGTATTATAACCGAGCAGGACCCTATGAGGCCTTCCCAGAATAGACCTCCACCCATGTCCTCCACCTGCCTTTTGTCTATAGAAAAACTTTAGTCAAAGAATAAATGTAATCAGAAAATGCAGAAAGAAAGGAAAACAATCAAACAAGGCAGAATAATAATACTGTAGCCATTAAACGAAGTCAAGGACCTTTAATTCCTCCGCAAGGGCTATAGATAATATTCTGAGCCATGACCTTTGAGCTGTTTTGCAGATGCTGAAACCCGCACCAGGTGGAAGACATTAACTCTCTGCTGCCCACCAGCACGGAGACCCCAGACTGGTTGGAACCAGAAGGCTGATGATGCGGACTCGCGATTACCTCACCTCCAGCCAATCAGAAGAGCGCTCGTGAGCTGGCCACGCCCCGCTCCGTGAACACTGTAAGACTCCTCACTACCCACTCCGGGACAGCACACAGAATTTTGAGGGCATTAGCCTGCTGTGGCCCCCTCTGCCTGGCAAAGCAATAAAGCTATTTCTTTCTACTGCACTCAAAACTCTGTCTCCAAGATTTAATCCAGCCCCGGATTCAGCACAGAGGCTGAAATTTGGTAACAGTATTCCAAATACTAAATTGGATAACTTGGACTCAACAACTATTTGCTGTTTGTCTGAAATTCAAATTTACCTAGGTATCCTGTATTCTTATTTGCTAAATACAGCAATGCTAATAGCAATGCCACTCAACAAGTCTCTGCAGTCTAGACTCTTGTTACCTCTGTGATTTATACAGAACTCCATGCCCAGTCAAATTGCAGCTGTGACCTTTTGATAAATTTAGTGTCCTCAGATGATTAATTACCAGACTTAGATTCTCAGGCTTGGGTTATAAGTTTTTTGGACATGACACCTACAGAACGAGCAACAAAATCAAAAATAAACAAGTGGGACAATATCAAACGAGAAAGCTTCTGCACAACAAAAGAATACGTCAGTGAAGTGAAAAGACAACCTACAGCTTGGGAAAAAATATTTTCCAACTGTATGTCTGATAAGAGGTTAACATCCAAAATATATTTGTAAAACCCCATACAACTCAAAAGCAGACAAAACCACCAAATAACCTAATTAAACATGGGCAAAGGACCTGAACAGGTACTCCTTCAAAGATATAGGAAGGGCCAAAGGTACATAAACGATGTTCAACATCAATAGTCATTAGGGAAATGCAAAGCAAAGCCAAAATGAGATATCATCTCACACCTGTTAGAATGGCCGTTATCAAAAAGATGAGAGATAACAAGTGTTGGCTTGGATGTGGAGAAAAGGGAACCCTTCTACACTGTTGGTGGGATTGTATATTGGTACAGCCACTATGGAAATCAGTACTGAGAATCTTCAAAAAATTAAAACTAGAACTACCAAAAGTTCCATTTCTGGGAAAATACCCGAAAGAAACAAAAACACTAACTTGAAAAGATATCTGCACCCCCAGGATTATTAACAATAGCCAAGACATGGAAACAATCTAAGAACCCATCAGCGGATGAATGAAGAAGTTGTGGTATGTAGGTACAATGGAATGTTATTCAGCCAGAAAAAAATGAGGAATTCTTAGTATTGTGACAGATGGACGGACCTTGAAGGCATTATGCGAGGTGAAAGGAGTCAGAGAAAGACAAATAGCGCATGATCTCATTTATATGCGGAATCTTAAACGAACAGGAAAAATTTAAGAAAACAAACTCATAGAAAAAGAGCTCAGACTTGTGGTTATAAGTGGCACAGGGTGGAGGGAGGGGAAATTAGAGAAAGGTGGTCAAAAGGTACAAAGTTCCAGTTAGAAGCTAAATAAGTACTAAGGATGTCATGTACAACATGATGACAATAGCTAACGCTGCTCTGTGATCTTTAGCAAAGCTGTGAAGAGAGTAAATCCTATGAGTTCTCATCACAAGGAGAGATTTTTTCCTTTTTTTTTCTTTTCTTTTTATTGTATCTATATGAGAATATGGATATTAGCTGGGCCTACTGTGGTAATCTTTTCATAATATATGTAAATCAAACCATCATGGTGTAAATGTTAAATTTATACTGCAATGTATGTCAATTATTTCTCAATGAAACTGGAAAGGTACTATATACTTTAAGTCAAAATCTGAAAAAAAAGAATAAAGATGTAAAGTATTTTACCAGTGAGTCAGAAGGGAAATGGAATAAATTTATACAGCAAAAGGGGGTCTGAGGATAGGAGTGTAAGTTGGGTGTGTTTGTACAGGATTACATGTAATGCTATATGAATGGTTCTCCATCTTTCCATTGAATTATCACTTTTATTGTCCACATAAACTGGTGAAATAATTCAGCTGAGAACGACCTTTCTCTAAAAACTTTTAACCAACCCAGTATAGCTTCTATGTCATCTTAGAAAAAGAACATGACTCTTTTACTTCACCTCGCACTCTGCTTTTCTCTGTGGCAGAATTATGCTTAGACTGAAGGGGAAACTTTGTAGAAATGAACGGGAAGACAAGATGAAATCAGAAAAGAACCATTTTTCTCTGCAACTGCCTGAGGCTACTCACTTACATCTTTAAAATATGCATCAGCTGTTAATGAAAATGTAGGGTCCTGGTGAAGAAAAATCAGAATTCAAGGGCACGAGAAGCTGTCGGTTCCATGGCCCAAGAGCCCTATAATATTAACCTCTATGCAAGTTTAAATTGTACCTACCTCTGATATTGAGATTACAGAAAAATGTCTCACAGCATTAAGCATCAGAGAGAGGCTGAGAGTTTCTGCATTCGGAACACTTCTCAAATGGGTTACTATATTAGAAACAGAAAAATTTAGTCTTGCAAAAAATATTAAGTGCCATATAATATTTAGGGTATTACAAATTTAGAAATAGGTATTGTATGTGACCAGATTTTCAATAAATTTACCATAAGAAGTTTGAGAAATCAAATTGGATGAAAATAAACACAAAGAGATATTTGTGCATATTCTAACTGTGCTCTATTGTACTGATCAAATAATGCGTGCTTACTAAAAAAGGATAAATTAAAATTACCTCTAGTAAGACCCTTTTTAGAAGAGATTTCTATTTGTAGAACTCTAGAGACATTGGCCTGCAGGGAAGGAGGAGGAGAAAACCTCTCCCTAAAAGTAAATTGAAAATGATGATCTATATTCAATGAGAAATTTCCCAATGCCCATTTAAGATTTGGAAATATGAAATTTTATTCATAGAAAACCCTCCCATTCCCAGCACTCTTTTTTTTTGGGGGGGGGGTACGCGGGCCTCCCTCTGTTGTGGCCTCTCCCATTGCGGAGCACAGGCTCCGGATGCGCAGGCTCAGCGGCCACGGCTCACGGGCCCAGCCGCTCCGCGGCACATGGGGGTTAGTGGTTTCACAAGGCCTGCTAGAGACCTAACCACCATTTATTATTTATTTATTTTTTTGCGGCACGCGGTTCTCTTACCGCTGTGGCCTCTCCCGTTGCGGAGCGCAGGCTCCGGACGCGCAGGCTCAGCGACCACGGCTCACGGGCCCAGCCGCTCCGCGGCACGTGGGATCCTCCCGGACCGGGGCACGAACCCGCGTCCCCTGCATCGGCAGGCGGACGCGCAACCGCTGCGCCACCAGGGAAGCCCTCCCAGCACTCTTAAACTAAGGTTTAAACTTTATAAACTTCTGATGAAGTCATATTCAAATATTCAAGAATAAGACTATGCATGCATATGATCTATGTAAGTACTCTATGGCTTTAAAATCAAAGTCAATTTAACTGAGTCAGAATAAACCAGAATATCACTGGAATATTACCTGTACTAGTATCTCTCTCTTTTTCTCAGTCTCTTCCCTCTCTTTCTCTCTCACACGGGCACACACACATCCACACTCACATACACATATTTGTATGCATGTGTGTATCTATTTCTATATCTATACATACACAGCTGAGTGTATACACTCATGTATATCATATAACAATTAACATACAGGAACTTAAGCACTTGATTCAAAAGGTAACATTCTCAGTAGAACTGCAGCACACACTCAGAGCCATCCAACTTTGTTACTCAGAGTACCAAAGTTACTATCTTTGTTTACAAATTTTTTACTGCTCCTCTGCTGAGTGAAGGCTCTATGCAGAGTTAAAACTACAAAATCTGGTCCCTGGCTACCCGAAGAACAGTTCAGGAGTGTGGATAAGACAAGCACCTATTTAGAGCACAATGCAGTGCATGATGGATATCCCCAAAGCGGTTTTAGTAATGATGTTGATGAGGAGGAGGTGGGGGGGGAAAAGACTGAAAAACACCGGTGGAAATAAAATATTAGGCTTCCAGTTTAAAATAATGGGTGGAACACACATATCTGCCCCCCTCCCTCCTAAACTTTACAAATATTACGGTAACAGAGTAAAAGAGGTGTGAACCCAAGCAACAAAGAAAACTAGAGCAGAAACAAAGAGAGTGGTTACTGGATTTGCACAAGGCGGTCGGCAGGTGAGGGGCTGGAGACCAGCAGCTGGCTGAGACTTCCAGACATTTCCAGGATGTCTCAGAGAAAGCACAAGGCACCGGCGTGAGGGAGCTGGGGGTGGGCTGAAGCCCAGGGGAGGGCAAAGGTGTCCACACAGAGGTGATGGACCCCGGCTCCTTCTCCTACACACACCCGCACCACCAACCTCCAATCCACGAGACTGAAAGTTTATTTTCTGTGAAAACTCGACCTGGGGGGAGCACGGATTTGAGAAGTGAGATGCGGCAGAGACCTGGGCTGAGGTGAGAGGTGGCAAGCGGGGAGTTTAAATTCTGTAATTGGACTGTGGAGACTTCGCAATCTTTCCCTGACAGACTCCCAGAAGGCTAGCTGCCTGTTTCATGTCACCCACTGGCAGGATACTGTGGGATCCCTCTTTGGAGAAACTGATTAGCCACAGACAAATCCCTCCCACATATGCGTGTGTTCCACACCCTGCCCACCCAGCAAGACAGCTGCTTTGCCGCTTGATTACTCTAAATGCGAGCCATGCCCTCAGCAAGGCTTGCCTGGCACACCGAGCGAGCTTTCCGCGGGCTTTTTAGGCATTTACTCTTGAATGCGAACAGAGAAGGAAAGACACCAAAGACAAATAAAAAGCACCATAAATGGAATGTTTTAAGCACCATTGTGTTTCTTCATATCTTCAGAAAGGTAGGAGGATAACAGTTATTAATTGATGCGACTTTGCTGCATAGCAAACGTCAGTTCCCGGTGAATTTAAGGTTCTTTCTTCCTCGCGAAAGAATTCGGAGACGAAGCAGAGAGCTTAGGGAAGCAAAGGGAGAGTTTATTTAAGCAAGGATAGGCTCTCAGAGGGAGAGCAGTCGGAACGGGTGACGAGCTGCCGCCCTGGGGTTCTTGCGCAAGCTGGTGATGAGGGGCACATGCAAATGAAGGGGTGGGACGTTCACTGGGGAAGGAGTTTGGGGGTCGTATTCCCTGATTTTCATCCCAGCTCCATGTTCCCGAGGGGAGGAGAGAGTTTTGTCCTTATTTGGCTTAGATCAGACGTGTCACCGTGTCGGTACATGATGGGTGTGTCTTACCTGTAAGGCTACTTTTATTGTAATGACGTCATAATGAGCAACAGGTTACATTCAGGCGCAGGGGATTCTCGCCTTTCCCCACTTTTCTTTGTCCGTTCCTGGGACCCTTATCACCCCGAGTGTGTGGTTCCCTGTCGGACTGGAGGTTCCTGCTTTTCTTTGCCTGCCTATGGGCCCCCGCTGTTTACAAGATGAGGGATTTCCTGCCACCTGGCCCCTGCCCCCCACGTCTCTGCTCACACCTGGCTACCTGCCTGCTGTCACAGTGGGAGAGATTTGCTGGGGAGCGTCTATGATAAGATAAAAGGGAGAGGGATCCAGACAGGCAAGGGCAGACTTGGGGTCCCGGAGAGGTCTCACTGTGCGAAAGGAGAGGAGGAAGGGATGAGTTAGGAGAGACTGAAACTGGGAAATCCTTGAGGACCTGGGAAGGGAGGCTGAAGCCGAACCCCGAACCAAATCTCAGAGACGTGTGTGGGGCAAGTAGAAAAGAACAGCGTTATTGCTTCGCCAGGAAGAGGGGGCCACAGCAGGCTAATGCCTTCAAGACTGGGTGCCCCAAGCTGGGAGGCTTTGTGAGGAGTTTTACAGCCAAGGGGGTGGGGTTGCCGATAAGGGTCAGGGTGCGCGCAGGACTTACTGCGGCACCTCCAGCACAGTAACACTAGCTCCTCTCGATAACATGCTTCCCCGGGCATCACTATTGCTCTCTGGTTCTGTCTTAGTTCCCCTCCAAGTCTTCTATCAAATGCTACGTTGAAAGTCAGGCCATCCCACCTAAAAACGCAACCCTGCACCGCATCAGCTCTATTCAGCAACTTAGCAATTATCAGTATCTACAGTATCTACATACTGTAGGTTTTAAATAATATTTGCTATGGTCAGTCTCCCCCACCGGAATACAAGCTCTGTGAGGGCAGGCACAGTAGATAAGAGAATTTCTCCCGGGGAGCAGAATTAGGATTTAACTAAAGCAGAACCTCATCGCCAGTGGTAGGTTCTCCACAAGGCCTGCAGCATCGGTTCTTAAACACTATGGACCAATGAGTGCTATCTGTCCCCCATCATTCAATTCTTCTCTGCACTGGAGGTCGTGTCACATCCTGGCTGTTACATGAGAGGCACATAACTTGTCTGTTGGGTCACAGCTTTCTAGATGCTGAGAAACCACCTTTGGGTGTCTGGATAATAATGAAATCATGTCTTCGCTCTGCGTGTACTAACTTGGTGGGACACTCTATCGTCTCCCTAGGGGATGTACGAGAATATCCTGCTTGAGAAGAAAAGAGGAAACAGATATCCAACGCTACAGGATAGCTAAAGCAACACCAAAATTCATGCATCTCTCCTCATAGCAGAGAGTTGTCATGGAAAGAAAGCACTGGTGGCAGCCAGGGTGACAGTTCCCAGCCTTTCCTTCACCTGGTAGGGGGTGGGCGGTGGCCAAGGACATCGTTTTTGCACTAGAATGTGCCCTAAAGTATAGTTGTCACTAACAAGTCAAGGCAGGAAAACCGTCAAGATGTGTTCTTCCCCCTGTCTTTCCCTTCTGTTGAGGGCCAGGCCATGGGTGAGAAGGAGCTGTCAGACGAAATCATCGTGGTCTGACCAGGACCATCGACCTTGGACTATTACGTGAGCAGGCTACAAACTCCTATTGTGTTAAACCACTGAAGGTTTGGGTTCTGTCAACATAAAAAAAAAAAAAAAAAAAAATCTCACAACCTAGGAGTTGAGAATTATGTTTTATTTGGCAGACAAACTGAGGATTTCAAGCTCAGGACTCAGCCTTTCAGATCGCTCTGAGGGACAGCTGCAAAGAGGGAAGCAGGGGAAGCCAAGAGACGTGGGAGTTTTGCAACAAACACCAGGTAGTAGGAGCAACAAAGGGGTACCATTAAGTAACGAAAATCAGACATCTCAAGGTAAGGAATTCAGCGCTTTTCTGTGTATGGGAAGATGCAAGAGTCTGGGCTTCTTGAAATCATTCCTTTGACACGCGCCTTAGCTCTCTAGGGCCGGCACCCTGTTCCCTCCCATCCCGGCCCCTCAGGGGGCACCCTTGGGCTGCTGCCGTGGCTGAGGGCTTGGCAGAGGGCAGGTCGTTTGTCTCCAACCTGAGCTCCCGCAGGGCTCACCTTGGGCTGCGGCAGTGGCTGAGGGCTTGATGGCCTCAGCGTCCTTTGTGGATACGCAGGCAGTATCTCTCATTCACAGTTTGTTGGAGCTGCTCTCGTTATTCTAACACATGTTTTTAGGCACTTCCCTGCTGGTAATCCTCAATTCTGTTTAAACCTTGTTTTTACCCTCTCCCAGAGTTAGAAAGAAGGATAGAGACTAAGCTCCCAAGTAGCATCCCGATACACACGGGACAGTGCACCCATGTACACACACACACACACACACACACACACACACACACAATTCCATTTGCCTGGAGAGGACTCTCAGGTGACTGTTAACAAAGAAAATCGGCTCCAAGCTGATTTTCTCTGCCTACATAATGCATCTTGATCACAGATGGCAATGATAATGAGGATAATTTCTTAAAAGAAACAACGGTAATGTCTGGCACCCTATTAAATGATAATACAGAATTATTAGTACTAAATAGAGCTTCTATAACGTGCTCTGTGAAGAGACAAAAGAAAACCTGAACACTTGAGAGTCGTTGCCAAGAAGTCTGGAAGAGAAGCAGGAATCGGATGGTGAAGACCCCTATTTGCCTAAATAAAAGGTTTGGATTTGACATTAAGTAAATATGCGCTTAAGATTCTCTCTACTTCAAGGCCAGCTGCTTGGAGAATTCTTCCCTGACCACCCAGCTGACTGGCAGCCCTCTATCCCTGAAGCATGCTTATTTCTCTCGATCACACCGTCACTCCCCTGTCTGCCTGTCTTCCTCACTAGAACGTAAACTTGGTAAGTCAGGGATTGCTGTTTTACCCGTTCACCACTCATCCACTGAGCAGATTATTCAGCCCAGGATGGGCATGAGGCATGTAACTGTGGGAAGAATGCAATGTGGGTGTGACAGGTGTGTGTCTCCCTTCGCCTAGACTGGCCCTTGTCTAGAAGCATCCTTCCAAATAAGAAATAATCCCGTCAACCTTACAGCTGGAAATTTAAACCTAACACTTAGTAAGGTCACTCTATGATTGCCCTGTTCCTCCAAGTTCACTGGTTTTCTCTATAAATGAAAACAATTACGTAGAGTAAGTGCCGGGTTGTCTTGCTAGAATAAGCAGATATTAACTAACCTTCACTCAAACCTGGAGGGTGTGGTAAATATCATTAGCGTAAGGACGCACCTTCAAACCTGTCCAGAGTTGTAAAGCTCGTTACTGAACACACGAATTAACAAGTTTTTTTTAAAATTCCACATGCCTACCCTCATTAGGTTCACTGACCACCTCCCAAGCACTTCCACCCAGATAACACAGATGTGCATCAAAAATTCCGATTTTGGAATGAAAAAATGTCCTTCTGTTTTCATAATGTCATTCAGACGTGACATGAACATATTGACCTAAAAATTTGTATTATTTTCTGAATCTCTTTTCTAAGCCAAGGCGCATATTTAGTAAACGGTGAATTGCCTAAGAAATTAAAGGAGAACAAATCCCAGACATCGGTGAGAAACAAGGAAAAACAAAATAATAGGTCATTTTCTCAAGAGTATTTTGTTGACTGTGTTAAACCCGTATCTCTTATTCCAGGTAAGATTTATAATATCTAGTTCTTATTAATGTAAATAAAGCCCTTCAGGGGACAACCTGAAATATGTGAGGCTCACGAGTGTCTCTACTGAAAGAGACTCTCGTCGACCTCTGCTACTAAAAACCTTGCAAGACTATGGAGAAGGCAACCCCACCAAGACCTCAGCAGCAGCAAATCCAACGGAGAATTTCATTGATTATTCTTTTAGTGGAGATTTTGCTCCCAGAAGCTCTTGTTTTTTGGTTCAGTACGGCAGTGTTACAAGGTTATAACTCTGTTTTTGATCTGCTTAATCAGAGATGATCAAGCTCAGGGAAAATGATTCATGTCCTGAGAGATTGATTTATAAACCAGAATGCCAATATTATCAGTTGATAATGTGAGCTGTAGCTGAAGAAACAGTGCGTATCTGGTGTACAACCGACAGGAGTCTTTCCTAGAAGTGAACGTCATCTACAAATTTATTTTCAGGCCACATTCTTTATTGTACTTAGGTTTTCTATTATAATAGGCTCTTAGGTAGTTTTCCCAGGAATTAATTTCAATTATCTGGCATATTTCTGAGATATGAAGCAACTATGAGCAAGTTCAAAGACAGTGTTAATTAAGCATAGGGTGTACTAATCCCCATAAAGTTACTAGACCACTAGTTGAAACTGCAGGCTAATATGGACCAGAGTAAAACCAAATAAAAATCAGTTTATAGTTGATATAAGTTCACAAAAAATGCTGCGATCAATGGAAATGTTTATTCTTTCCCATGAAAAATTTTTCCCTTTGTCTGATTCATGAATAAATTTTTACGGTAATGGTTTCTTTTTCAATAAATTATGTTCTTCATGAATTATGGATCACATTGTCTTTCAAACCCAGTACATGCAATTCTGCTAGCCATGACCCATGTATTCAGAAATTACTCAAGAAAATGGTATACATTTATGTGAAAAGCTGAGACTCGTTAACTTCAGATGCCACTATCAATTAAAAGTGTAATGATGATAAGTATGGATTTCCTGATCTTAGCACTAAATTGTTCTACCTTGTGATAAGAAACCTGGTTTTGCTTAACACTGAGCATGTAAGTATTGATTTTTCTTCCTGAGTTATGTTTGCACTGAAGTCTAAAGTTGAATTTTTAATGCAGAACAAATTAAGATGTTATAAGCACCAAGTAGATTTGATATGTCTGAAAAGATAAAAAGAGATTATTTTAACATTGGTTCAGTGAACATCTGTAAATGATATATCTGAGTACTTTCTCCCTGCACCTCTCACAGAGAGGTGAGATTTTTCACACTACGTGGAGAGTTTTCAAAAGACAGAATGTTTGAGTTGTGATAGAATAAAAATACTGATAGTAATAAATATTTATTGCAATGGTTAATGTTAGTTATCAATATAGGCCACTGATGTGTATTAAGTGTTTATATGTAATATTTTAGTTTGGAGTAGACATTATTAGACAGTAGTAGATATCAGGGAGTACATATTTTTATTGTTCCACTTCATACATGAGGAAACTGAGGATTAGGGGGTTACACAACTTGCTCAGTTCACAACATGGGTAAGAGGCAGAGTCAGAATTTACTTTAATCCCTTTCCTATTAACTAAAGACACACTGCTCTTTTCAGTTCCAATACCCGCTGACCCTTTTCAAAATGCACTGAAAGAAGGAAGTTAATAAAATTGGTTACACCAAGTGAGATATAAATTACTATGAAGGATGGGAGTAGACTTTCCATCCAGTTTGGGATGACACAAAACCTTCACAGGCAAGATGGGGGAAGTGACTGACTTCTGAGTGACCAGGTTGATTTCTAGTCATTTAAGTGGACCAATTCCATGAGATGTCACAATCATGAAGTGGGGACATCCATAAATAATTATACATGTTACTTCAACTTCACTAGGAATAGTTGAGACAATTTTGCATTATATTCATATAGATCAATGGAAAGCAATAAAGAATCCAGAAAGAGACCCACACATCTACGGATAATGATTTTTCACAAAACTTAACACAAATTAAACTATAGACATAAATGTAAAGGCTAAATTTATGAAACACATAGAAGAAAACATGAGGCAACCTACTCAATTTTGAATACATGAAGTTTTCCTAGCTATGATGCTGATAACAAAAACTATGCAACAAAAATTAATAAACTGGACTTAAATATAAAACCTCTGTTCCTCAAAGATAGTGATAAGAAAATAAAAATGAAAGCACAGAGAGAAAAGGTTCACAATACATCTATCAGAAAATATCATGTAATCCAGAATATATATATACCGATGTACATAATCTTTATGACATAACAATAATAAAACAACAATCCAATGAAAATTGGCAAAATATTTGAAACCACATAAGAACATGTAAAAATGCTTAATAAGCATATGAAAAATTCTTGACATCTTTACTCATCAAGGAAATACAGATTAAACCCTCAATGATATAACACAACATACACACTAGAATGACTAAAATTAAGAAGACTGACAATACAAAGTGTTGATGAGGATGCAGAGCAATTGAACATTCACCTGTTACGGATGGGGGTATAAAACGGTACAATCATCATAGAAAACAACTTAATAATATCGATACCCCTTATGATCCAATCATAACATTCCTAGGTATTTAACCAAGAGAAATAAAAATATATGTTCACACAAAAGCTTTTTAACAAATGTTCATAACAGATTTATTCACATATCCAAAACTTGAAAACAACCCAAAAAGTCCATAATCAAGTGAATGAACAGACAATTTGTGGTATATCTATACATATAATACTTCTTAGCAATGAAAAGGAATAAACTATTTATACACTCAATATCATAAGAATAAACTACACTGTTACTATTTTCTCCCACCAGATTGTCAAAAATTAAAAAGTATGACAAGACATTTTTCACTAAGGCTTTGGGGAAGCAGGCATTTTCATGTACTGCTGGTTGAAATGCAAACTTGTTCATGCAATATTTAGCAAACCTACTTAGGACTTATTTTTTGAGTTAGCAATTCCACATCTAGTAATTTACCCTAAAGATATATCTAAACAATACAAATATGCATATGCACAAGGTTGTTCACTGCAACATTGTTTATAAATGCTAAATATTAGAGACAAGAAAATCCCGATATACAGGAGTTAAAAAAAAAAACTGATACATCCACACAAGGGTATACTAGGCAATTTTAAAGAAGGATAAGGAGCATCTCTATGAACTGGTATGAAGTGATTTCCAGGATATACTGCTAATTGAAAGTAAAGTACAAATACCTATAGTTTGTGACCTTTTATTTTAGAAGGAAAACTAAGAAAATAAATGTACATCTGCTCACTAGCGCACAAAGAAGCACAGGATGTATAAGCGAAAAACAAATAGAAGGTAGGGTCAGAAAAGTGTGGAAACATGAACTGTGACATCTATCTGACTATACTATTGTGCATAACCTGTCTTTTGGAGTGAAGTCCATGTAACATATATACCAAAAATATACAATAAAGTCAACAAGAATCCTAAAGTAAAACAAACAGAAATAAACCTATATTTCAAGGGAGAGTCATGACCACACTGAAAAGGGGAATAGGAGCTGATCTAAGAAAGTTTCAGTCGCCTAATTTTTATTATATATCCTCAGGCTGAACAGGAAAATAAATTTAAACAAACATTAAACTCTAGTTATTAGGAATGTCTTACCTTTTTCAGTGGGTTTGATTTAGCTATTCTAATACTATTTTCTCTGAATTTTAGTATAGAGCAAATAAGTAAATATATTGCAGACAGATGAAATCAGAATTTTCAATGTGAGGTATAAAAGGATGAAGTGAGAATAAACCTTTTTTGTTGAATTGGAATTGGAGTTATCAGTATGAACCCATAATTTGATAGATAGATGTAGATACAGATATACATATTGATATATACATGTCCAAATGGTGTATTGATAGCTAAACAGGTACAAGTGTGTGTGTGTGTGTGTGTGTGTGTGTGTTTCCTGTCTCTGTCAATTAAAAGTAACTAAAAGCAGTAATATCCAGCAGCAATGAGCATATCTAGTGCTCAAATCTTGGTTTCCAAATACCATTCTCCACTAAAAGAAATCAGGGTTTCTTGGAGAAAATACTGATTCCAGATCCTGGACCAGGAAAGTACAAGATGAGACTAAAGCACATTGTTACACCGAAAATTAAGATAATGTTGAAAAAGTGATGGGGATATACCAAAGGAATCAAACCAAATTTAAAGGGTTGTCACTGGCTAAAATGCATTTATTAAATCAAGAATGTGTAATTCCTTATTCCTTATGAAATGAATAAATTCATAGTTGAAAAGTAAAAGCTCTTCCTTATAATAGAACCCCAAAGAACACATGTAGAAGGAATGATCAAATTAGAAAAACACTGTTTGATAATCATCATAGCAATCATTTATTTAGGTAAGCATCATTAATGGATACTAAAAATAGTGAATGAAAGATTTCAGGAGAAACAGGATATTGACCTAGTCTCAAAGTATCCCCCCATAAGATATTTATTTATCACAAAGATAAAGTAGTAACTTAATAGCAAGTAAACTTGGAAGACATAACTTTATAATAAAATGATCAAAATTAGCATCATTGCATCGTTAGTAAAGGGACAAATCAGTAGCAATTACCTCCTAATACAATGTACTAAAAACATCAATCCATGTTGTTCCAGTTGCAAATGCACACCTTAAATCTATTCATTAGAAATCATCCAGCAATCTCAAATTAAAAGATCTTGAACACGATAACCAGCTTGTGCTTGTCAAAATGTCAATGACTGATGAACTGTTCCAGATGAACGAAGACCAAAAAGAAGTGAAAACTAAATGCAATGAGTATTCCTGGGTTGCATCCTGTATCAAAACTTTTTATCTTCTGCTATAAAAGACATTATTGTGATAATTGATTAAATTTGAATAAGGACTGGTGACTAGCAAACAACATTATACAACTGATAATTGCACTGTAAATAGGTAAAAGAATTTCCTCAGTTTCAGGAAACACACACTGAATTATCTACCTGTATGGAAGAACACATCTACAACTTTACTTTAAAAGGTTCAGAAAAAAATGTATATAGTATATAATTGTGTTAGTATATTAGTATATATTATATATAAAATAAATAAGGTAAGTATTAACATTTGAGGAGTCTAAGACTTATGGAAATTATACTATTCTTGCAAGTTCTCTGTAAGTCTGAAATTATTCCAAAATAAAAAGCTTTAAAAATTACTGTAATCAAGCACATCATAGTCAAACAAATGAAAACAAAAGATAAGAAGATAATATTGAAAGAAAACAAAAAATGTAATATTAAAGACAGGAAAACAATGATATGAATAACAGCTAAAAAGAAGGGCTAGAGACAAATGTGAAAAGAAATTACAAAGAAGAAATGTCATCTCCAAATCTATATCCAGTGATAATAATATATTTAAAAAATTAGAAGATAAAAAGGCATTTAAAAAATTAAAACTCAGGAAATTTATCACTAGCAGACATGTACCACAAGGAAAGGAAGTTCAGATTGAAAAGTTATCTTAGGGAAACTTCAATCTATAGGAATAGATAAGGACCTTCAAAATATACATATGTATGGAAATATAAAAGGAGATTTTTTAACTCTTACTTCTCTTTTCTTTACAATATACGTGATTAATGTGGGGTTAGTAATCCATGTAAAAGTAAATTAGCAGACTATGTATAACAAAACACTTCAATAAGAAGCTGAAATTATTACAGTGCATAAAAATATAAAATCCAACTAGATGCTATTTACAAGAAACACCCTTTAGAGATAGCTGGGAAGCAAAATGATAAAAAAAAAAGTTATACTACGCAAACAGGGGGCATAAAGAAACTGGAATGCTTCTATTAATATCAGACAAACTAGACTTCAAGGCAACACCTAGATAAGTATTAATTAAATAACTAGAACTATAGGCTAACCAAGTTGGCATATAATACTGAATATCACACTAAGCATAGAACTTCAAAATACACAAAGAAAAACATGACAGACATTCAGGAATATATAGACAAACCCACAGTAATAGTTGGAGATTTTCATACCTCTCTCTCGGTAATAGAAAAAAGGACAAGATAAAGAATTAAGAAGGAAAAGGAATATCTGAACAGCATTAACTATCTTAAGTCACATTTAAAGATAAAATACTGTAATGTAGGGCAAACATGTGCATGCTACGTAACATATTACCACAAATCTAGTGGCTTAAAACAACACACTTTTATCATCTTGTGGCTTCTGTGGGTCAGGATCCTGCACATGGTTTAGCTGGGTCCTTGGCTTCAGGGTCCCATCAGGCTGCAGTGCAGGTGTTGACAGGGCTGCAGTCTCATCAGAGGCTAGCCTGGGGAAGTACCAACCTCAAAACTCCCTCCAGTTATTGGCAGAATTCTTTCCCTGACAGCTAAAGAATTCATGACAGCTTGCTTTACTAAATCCAGCAAGGGGAGAGATATACAGAGACCGAGAGAGACAGAGACAGAGAGAGAATGACTCTAAGATGAGTCTGCAAGCAAGACAGAGTCTTATATAACATAATCACATAATCACAAGAGTAACAACCCTCTCCTTTGTCATATTCTATTGGTTAAAAGCAAGTCACAGGTCCCACCCAACCTCAAGGATAAGGAATTACATTAAAGCATAAATACCAGTAGGCAAAAGCTTGGAGGTAAGCTTAAGTCTTTCTGTAACAATCCCTAAACCAAACAACTGAAGCAATTTCTTTTTTTCAAATTTGCATGAAAGGGTCACCAAGATAGAATATATATTTAGCTAGGAAAAAAGAGTCTCAAGGAAATTCATATGATTGAAGCCATACAGAGTATATTTTCTGATAACAGTGAAATTAAACTAGGGATCCATTAATGAAAATACCTAAAAAATTGCCAAACATTTGGAAATTTAGCGCCGTACTTCTAAATTATCTGTGGATCAACAAAGAAATCATGATGGAAATTAGAAAATGTTTTGAACTAAACAATAATAAAAAATACAACATGTCATATTTGTGAAATGCCTCTAGAGCAATGTTTAGAGGGAAAGTCATAGCTCTAAATATTTGTATTAGAAAACAAACATTTAGAATCAAGAATTCAAGTTTTCACTTTAATAAGCTAGAGAAAGATGCACACATTAAATCCAAAGTAAATGCTAGAAAAGAAGCTATAAAAATAAGATCAGAAAGAATGAAATGTAATATAGACAACTGGAAAATATAACAAATCACAGTGCTAGAGGGATTAAAAATAAAAAGTTTTTTAAGCCCATAAACTATTAAAATCATAATGAAAAATGAGATATCGTTACAAATCTTACAAGCATTACAAGGTAAATGTGGGAACAAGATGAAAAGCTTTCTGCCAATAAATTTAATGACATAGTCAAACAGTCACACTTTTTGAAAAATACAACTTTTAAAAATTGACTGAAGATGAATAGAAAATCTTAATAGTCTTTTACATATTAAAAACTTGAACTCCACGATGAAAATTCTAGGCTTACCTGGTTTCACCAGTAATTAATTCAAAGACTAAAAAATAAACACTGCCATCATTTCAGAAATTAGAGTAGGGGAAAAAACCAGCAATTCATTTTTTATAACCAAAGTAAACCAGATAAAGGCATTATAAGAAAAGAAAACTATGGGCTAATATCCCTGATGAACTTTCACAAAAATAAGCTTAACTAGTATGAACAAATCAAATCCACAAATATATAAAAAGGACAATACATCATGACAAAGTGTGTTTTATCTCATAAATGTAAGGCTGATTGAATAATTAAATATTAGTGTAATTCACCATATAAACAAAATAATATTAACTATATCATATTATCAATTAACATGTATAAAAATGTTTGACAATATCCAACACTTATTTTGATAGAAATTCTCTGCAAACAAAGGAATAAAAGGAAGCTTATGCAAATCAATAAAAATCACTTTAAAAAAATATAGGTAACATTATACAAAAGGGCAAAAGTACTGCTTTTTCCCTAAAATGGGGAACAAGGAAAGAATGTCTTCGCTCACCATCACTATTCAACCTGCTCTGGAGGTCCTAACCAATGAAGGAGAACAATAACAATAAAAATATATGTCCACAGAAAGTGTATATATATATGAACGTCCATAGCAACTGTATTCATTATAACAAAGTCTGGACGCAATCCAAGTATCCATCACCAGCAGAATGGATTAAACAACAGGGACTTAAAGCAGAGTAAACTACTGACACATACGAATGAATTTCAAAGTATTGTATAGATCAGAGAAGCTGGACACTAAGAAGTACATGCTATAGGGTGCCATGTATATGAAGTTCTTGAACAGGAAAAGTTAACTATGGTGGTAAAAATCACAACACTGACTGCCACCTGGGAAGCAACTGAAGGAAAATGGCCACAGATGACCTGTGTGGAATAATGGAAATATTCTCTACTTTGGTAAGGGTGTTAGTTACTCTAGTGAATATATTTATCAAAACTCATCTAACTTTACACTTAAAGTCTGTGCGTTTCATTTTGTTGAAATTTTTCTCAAAACTTTTTTAAGACTGTAGGCAAAAACTAAAATCTCAGTCTGAGTTTTGAGTATGGGTTCTGAGACAATTTTTTAAGCATTACAATATATAAGGCTTGAACAATGAGTAATTATTTTGAGGCTTAAAAAAAGGAAAACACAGAATCACAATGAGACCCCAACACTGTACACTTAAGCGGAATATATTAGCCTCTCACCAGACGATGATCCTGATTGTCCAGCTGCCTGTTGTTTCTAGGAATGGACAGAGAAAGCCGTGCCCATTCAACACTGCCTGACCTCCAACAGGAATGTTCCATTTTGTGAAACACTCTCTGAAAAGATCTCACGCTACATGAATGCCTCTCCTTTCCAGAACATTTGCTTTCTGGTTGACCATCATGATAAGAGAGAACCTAGAAAAGGATAAAGGCATATTTTTATGGGTTCAACTGTCACCCAAAGGTACAGATGTATTAAAGTATTTATAGTGAGGATTTCCCTAAAACCTTCGGGTCCTGTCACAGCTGGATTCTCATGAGGTGGGGTCAGGGAGAGCAGAGATGAGATCAATGGGGTTCATCACAAAACTGAAGAGAAGCCGTAAGGAATCTGAGTGGAGGAAAATGGTGAGATTATTGGAGTCATGGTTGGTATTAAACCATCTTGAGCTGGTTTATTCCAATGTAACAAATACATCAGGGGAAATGAAATGCACCAATCTGATAAAACTTGGATACGTTTTGCGGACGGAATGGAAAGCACAGTTTAATGCGGATGCAGATGGAAGCACAGTTTAAGGGCTTATTTTGGCAAGAAATTGGAATCTATGGGAAATGAGACTTTGTTTTGGCTTCATCAATGTACTTTTTAATTTCTGTCACTTGACCTTTTTTATCTTAATTTCCACAGTTGAAAAATGAAGTGTTAAATTCTCTTTCAACCTTTTCAATAATATAGATAAACTGTGGGGATAAATTTAATCAATACAAAATTACCTGAGTTTAGTTCTTTGTAAGAAAAACACTAATTCATATATATATATATATAATATATATATATATATATAAAACCCTAAATTTGCTTTTTATTACATGAGAAATGAATCAAAGAATGAAGATTTATTTTCAGGGAAGAATATCAAGAGTTAGACCGAAATGTATTTATAATACACACTTAAAAACAGAGGAGAGAAAAAAAGTCCTCTCATCTCAGGTATTTACTTGAAATAGTTATTTACTAAAAATAATTAAATGGAGTTTAATGTCAACAGTCATTATGTCAACTGAATGCTTTACTTTAGAATGAATTCATGCTATTCCATTAAGAGCATCTGAAAGTACAAATGATGACAAAAATGTGTCCTTTCCTCGGATTTTTTCCTTTGTATCTCACTGGTCCTCATTACCTTCCTGGATAGGTTGTTTTATCCCTGGTTCTTCCTTTATTTTTCCTTCCCTGCCTCACAAACATATGAGAATATTTCCTGGTTCTGTTCTCAAGAAAGAAATTAGATCTGAACTAGATAATGAAATAGACTCACCAATTTTCAAAGTGCTGAGTTCTTGGCATGATCCTGGACTCAGGAGTATGAAAATGTTAATATTCTGAGAATTTCTGGTAACAATTCTTAAAGTACAGTTATCAAATGCAGAGCATTGATTGGAAATCAATGCAGTACATATTTTCCGAATTGCATTTTCTACAATTATACAGATTATTACCTTGGTAACCTCACTGTCTAATTCTCTAGTAGTGAATTCCTTCACACAAGGTTAGCTATGTTAAAAATATCAATTCTACATACTCAGACACCTACCCGAGCTCCCCATGGTATAGCAGCATAGCAGAATGAAAAGCATATTTGGTTCTCTTACACTTTTCCTAACTCATCAATAACATACTGTTCACTTCTTTTCTACTGTACAGGTAGCACTAATTTATGTGAGGAATTGAGTCCTTTCATAACCCCTAAGCCCCAGACATCCATAGCATCGTTCCTCAACTGCTGGATACCAAGTCATTAAACACTGCTCACTCTGAACTATCAAGACCCAGATGAAAAATAACCAGAATCCTACAAAATTGACAGTACAGAATTTGTCACAGATGAAAACTATGTTAACTAGTGGGCTATAGCCTTTGACACAGGTGAAGCAATTACTGAGTGGTCAAGAAAATGACGCAATGTGCAGAAATAAGAGGAGGGTGGTAGAGAGGGGTCAGAAACCAAAGGAAAGTAGTGACTTTTGTCAAGAAGACAAGAAGGTGCCCGGAGATGAAGCTACTGCACAGGTAAGTAGAGCCAAGACGTGGAGAGACAGACTTCTGATGACATATCTGAAGCCAGAGATGTGACCATTTCTGATATTGAGCCAAAATCATTGATAAATTAATCTGAACTTTCGAATTCTGTCATCTGCCACTGAAAGTATCCTAACTAATAAACCACCAAATATGTATATTCTGCATTTCTCATTATATTGTAAAATGCCAAACTCCTTCATGCTGCTAGCCTTTGATTTCCGTTCAGTTTTACATGCCCTGTGAGGTCTCCTCAATGTCCTCCAATAGGCTTATCTGGTCATTTCTGAGCTTCCGTTGAACTGTGTCCATGTGCTTTACTCACAGTATCACAGTCTGGTTTCTATCATCAACCTCTGCTTAATCTTCTCTAGAAGAAAACAGAAATTGAGGGTTCAAATATCTGTAAAAAGTATTTACATCTAAGCAGATAGTCCGTAGTCATACAATTGCTTGGTTGTAAATACAGCAAATATTTAACGCTTACCTTACGTCCGAGGAAAGTCTGCTTTTCCTTGAAATTCTCTCCTCCCTCCACGATGCGTCTTATTCTTCTCAAGCTAAAATATGATCCATCTTCCTCTAAAATGCCTCCGTTGCTCCGCAATGAGCCTCCAAGGATAGAATGAAAACCTCCTTTGTAGCTCAGGTCAAACTGTGTAATCACAGGTGTTTACGGACTGTTGCCCTGAATTTCACTTTCTTCACCACAATTAAAGTGTAAGCTAGCATGTATTTGCATAATTAGTCTACATAACATATTTCAAATTAATACAAGTAATTATTTGAGACTCATCTACTTCGGGACATGTCTTTGATCAGAATGAGACTTAAACATAGAGGTACGAGGAAGAGGACCAGTGAAGGAAGAAATGATATTCAATGAAATGGTAATACAATTGCTACACAAGCTCAGAAGGAAAAACAGAGAAAGAAAGAAAAACAGGTTTTTATTTTCCTCGGAGTCAAAGGAAAACAGGAAATAAATAATTATTCTCACTTCATAGTGACTTGAGAAAAAGTCAAAGGATGAGGGGCCTACTGGAAGAGAATAAGGTGTACACCACAGGTTTTTTCAAGTCATCAATGGGAACTTTCACAGGGTGGTGTGAAGGAGACAAAAGAACAAAGATGTTTCTCCTGCATAATGTAATACCAGTGCTTACACATGGCAAAACAATTTGGAAAACTATCCTCAATCATCCTTTCAACCTCTAAGTCCATCCGAAAGGAAAGTGGCCCTTCCCTTCTTCGAGGGCATCGTTGCATTAGCACTGAGCTAGGGCTGTGCTCCAATTAATTTTGAGTGAAAAAATCCATGCTTGAGACTCATAAAATGCAGGAAATGACTTGCTTTATATTAAGGAGAGACAGAGTAATAAACTGTAAGAAACTACCTTCGTGAAACTGATAGGGTGGGAGGAGAAAGGGCTGGGCCATGAGGAAGCGGTGGTGAGGAATAGGGTGGGGTTTTCAAAGTCATTGGAGAAGGTCTCCGCAGCCCAACACAGAGCACAAAGCAGAGGGAAATGCAGGATGCGACCACAGAAGTGGGGAGAGGCCAGGGCAGCCAAGGCTTAGGAAAGATTTTGGATGGTAATCAATGAAAACTTCAAGCAAAAGCTAACTTAAGCAGATTTGTCTTTTGAAAAGAATTCAGGTGCAATGCTGGGAACAAAGCCAGTGCCAGGAGAATGGCAGGGAATGCTGTAGTAATGCAGGTGAGAGAGACAAACATAGCTTGTACTAGTGAAGAGGTAAAGGAGGTGGAAAGAAGTAAAGAGATTTGAATTAGTTTATAACTTATTGTAATGTTTCTTTCTCGTGTTTATTTTTTCTTTGCACGCTGGATCAATGGACAAAATTTCCAAACACTGAGGATCCGTAATATGGTTTGGATGTTTAATCATTAGTGATAGGTTTTACGCTACTGTCTTTATTGGTGTGGATCCAGAGGCACTGACTATTTCAGCGATGCAAAATTCATATGTTAAACTCCTACCCCCGGGACTTCCCTGGCAGTCCAGTGGTTAAGACTCCACGTTCCCAACGCACAGGGCACAGGTCCAATCCCTGGTCTGATCGGGGAGCTAAGATACTGCATGCCGCATGGTGTGGCCAAAAAAAATTTTTTTTAATAAATAAAATAAAAATAAAATCCTACCCCCTAGTGCTATGGTGTTACAAGGTGGAGACTTTGGGAGGTAATTAGGATTAGAGGAGGTCATGAGGGTGAGGGTCCCGTCATGGGATTATAAGAGTCAAGTGGGGGGGTTATAAGTCACTCAGAGTCACGAGAGAGCTTGCTTCCTTTCTCTGCTCTTTGCCAAGTGAGGACACAGAGAGGTGTGTGTCCTGGGACAGACCTCTCACCAGAACCCAACCATGCTGGCCCTCTGATCTTGGACTTGCAGCTCCAAAACTGTGAGAAATAAACTTCTGTTGTTTATAAGCCACACCTTTACCTTTACAATAGGTACTTCTGATCAGTGACGTTTGCTCTCTTACTGAACTCAGCACTTGGTAAGCTAATTGTTGTGAGCTAACCTACCCCACAGTGAATATTCCACTAACTATATCATTAAGAAGCCAAATTTAGTCCACCCTAACTGACATCAACTTTTTAAACCATATAAAAAATTACTGAGAAGGAAGAAGAAAAGTTCAAGACAAAGTGAAACAACACAACTTTAAAAAAATTTTTTCTCATCTTCGTAAAAAGGAGAAAATTAAATTAAATTAAATTTAAAAAAATGATTTTAAGCAGTTTCTTCCAAGCAACACAAATAGATCCACAGACATTATCTCTTTAATTTCACAGGCCTCCACTGGAAAAGAGACACAGCCCCCCACCAGGGGAGAGACATGTATGCAGAGTTCTTTTTAAAACATGGTTTTTAAAATGTTTATTAAAAAGCCATTATTGTTTCTTCCAGCAGTATTATCTATTGACTATTTTTCTTTGCAAACAGAATTATTCTCTTCTTTCCATTTCAGAAAGAACTAACAAAAGTGAGGAACAAAGCACATATATCCCTTTCTTACACCTGTCTCACTCCCGACATCTAACTGTTTGCTTCCATTTCGCAGTGGGGGGCAGTCTTCCAAAAGACACTTAGTGGTCGAATAGTGATGGAGGAACAGCAGCAACCCCTGCGCACTGAGAATCTTCTATGTTAGGTGTTTCACAACATTGTCTCCTTACATCTTTGCTACTGAGCTTTAAACTAGGTAGTGTTTATTATCTCCATGTGTTAGTCCACTCAGGCTGCTATAACAAAAATACCATAGACTGGGTGTCTCATTAACAACAGAAATACTTCTCACAGTTCTGGAGGCTGGAAGTCCAAAATCAAGGAGCTGGTAGATTTGGTGTCTTGCGAGGACCCACTTCCTGGTTCCTAGATTCTGTCTTCTCTCTGTGTCCTCACATTGGAGGGGAGAGGGAGGTCTCTGGGGTCTGTTTTATAAGGGCGCTAATCCCATTGATTAGGGCTCCACTCTCGTGAGCTGATCACCTCCCAAAGGTCCCACCTCCCAATCTCATCACACTGGAAGGTAGGTTTCAACATATGAATTTTTGAGTGACACAGTCAGCTGACAGCACTTCACTTCACAGATGTGAAAACTGAGACTAAGACAAAATCCAATATAATTGCTAGGTCACATAGCTAAAAAGCACCATCAAGATTATAACCCAGATCTGCCTGTCCCCAAAGCTCTCCTCATGCCCCCACCATCCTTCCTCAACACTGCGCAAGTGTTGATAAACACCCAAAAGTGTGCTCATATAAATTTATGTCTTGGGTATTTTTTGTTTATTTATTTAATTATGCTCAGTAGTCTTGCAATCACATCACCAGACTTCTTAGAAAATGATTTTACCAATTTTATATTATTTAAACTATCTTTAGTACTGTTTTAATTTCCAGTGTATTCAGCATGTATATTCCTGCCATCCTTAAGACTGTTTTGCAGAACCTTAAAATATTTTCTACATAATGATAAATTCAACTATTGCCCCAGGTCTTCTCTTTCTCAAAGAAGATATTTAATGAAATACATTCAAAAATAAAGGCTTGCAGTGATGCAAGTAATCATAACATAATGGGAGGAAAATAATAATTAATTAATTCAACAAACATTTAACAAGTATCCATTCTGTCCAGGTAATGTGCTGGGGACTGGACATAAAACAGTAAGCAAGGCATGCTTTTTGGCCTTGGGGAAATTGCAATATAATAGGAGACACAGGCAAGAAAGAATTTATAACATGAAAAGCACTACCATAGGGGTAAGTACAGGTGCTCTGGAATTAATAACCATTTTGGAGGTTCTGGGCTAGCTTCTTAAAGGAAGTGATGTCTCAGCTAATAAATGAGTAGAACTGAACCGAATTAAGAGAACAGTGTGTGGTTAGATAGATAGATAGATATTCCATATATAGGCTTATATGGACAAGAATCAAGTGTAGTCTGAATGCAGAGTATGAGTATGGAAACTCAGCAAGAGTTTATAGAGTTATGGGAAATCACTTTTTAAGAAAGAGAGTGATATAACCAGATTTATATAGAACAGTCACTCTGTTTGCAGGGTGGAGAATAAATTGGAGATAATGAAATCCGAGGCTGGAGTTTTGGAGTTTGAGTTAAAGGCTGTCACTGAAAGAGGCAAAGTGCAGGTGCCAAGAGTTGAATGCAGTGGCTTCTCTAATCCACGATGTGTATGTCATCCAAGTGGGCAAACTCAGTAAACCTGTAACCAAACAGGTCCGGAAAATCAGTATGAGCGAGAAATGGAGATGTGAGAGAAATCGGCCCAGAAACACTTATTTAGCGTAATGATATGGAAGACATTGACAAGGAACGTGTGTCTAGAGAAGAGAGCCTAGAACAGAGAGAAAGTGACTGCTATAAGGAAGACTTGTAAGGATGGGAAAGAGAAAACGGAAAACCAGGACAGTATACCATAAAAGTCAGGGTAGAGGGCATTTCAAGACGAGAGCAGGGAGGGATTATTGTCAAATTCTGCCAAAGGAAGGTAAGCATAAAAATTGACAATTGGATGTGGTTCGAGTTGGAATAGGATGTGGAAGCCAGGATTTGCTAGAATGAGGAAACAGCAGGGAGTTTTGGAGCGCATAAAACACATATCGACAACTCTGTAAAGGACCTGACTAAAAGGGAAAGAAGCGGAGCAGTGAATGATTGAGATCCGGAGTTGAGAGTTTTTTATATGATGGAAATATGTTAATGAATATGAATAACATGTTTATGCTAGTTCATCTCTGATAAGAGTTATTCAGTATCTAGGAAGAGACTGGATAATACAGAGAGAAGAGTAGGGAAAGCTGAGTGAGGGACGTGGGCACGGGTGGGTGGGCATTTAGATGCAGAGACAAATAGCAGGTGGGCTTTAGACAGGAGAAGGAATGCCTCTTCTATTGTCACATAAGGGAAGGAACACATGGGGAAAGATAAAAGCAGATATTCAATTTGATGGCAAGAAATTAAAGGATTTATAATATTCATAGGTTGCTGCATTTTCCCTGTGTAATGTGAGGCAAGTGGAGGAGCCTGAGGAGAGTATAAAAATTTCGAAATATATTCTATGGAGAATAGGAGTAAAAGTTTACAAGGAAAAAAAAAATTACACTTGCTGCAGCCCAGTGCCCAGTTGAAAGTGGACACCAGGTGATCAGGAGATCAGATGCAACAAAAGCAGTATAGGGCAGGGCACTGGAGAAGGATGGCTTTAGTACTGGGCCTAAAGTCCCATTTGGCAAAGGAAGTAAAGACGAATGTAAGATGAACAGATCTGAAGAATTAATGAGGGGACAAGGAACTGGAGGTCCTGAAAATTTACATGAGCAACTTTACTGGGAAAGACTGTGTGAGAGATCTGAAAACACAAGTGGAAGTCAAATGAAAAAGACATGTGTGAGGGAGTCTAGAAACCCAGAAGTTAGAATTGACTATATTAGGTCATAGGTATGAACATGGAGCCACTCAGGTGGTAGGAGGACTCAGCTGGAAAAGTTTTTATTTTCCATTATGGCTGCTTACAGGATATTTCTTACAGAATACAGTTCCCCGTGCTATACAGTAGGTCCTTGTTATTTATTTTACATCTAGTGTGTGTATAGTGTATATGTATATGTGTATATGTTAATCCCGAACTCCTAATTTTTCTCCTCCCTCCTCCCTGCTACCCACTTTGGTAACCATAAGTTTGTTTTCTATGTTTTTACATCTAGTGTGTGTATATGTATATGTGTATATGTTAATCCCGAACTCCTAATTTTTCTCCTCCCTCCTCCCTGCTACCCACTTTGGTAACCATAAGTTTGTTTTCTATGTCTGTGAATCCATTTCTGTTTTGTAAATAAGTCCATTTATATCATTTTCTTAGATTGCAAATATAAGTGATATCATATGATATTTGTCTTTCTCTGTCTGACTTAACTTCACTTAACATGACAATCTCTAGGTCCATCCAGGTTGCTGCAAACGGCATTATTTCATTCCTTTTATGGCTAAGTAGTATTCCATTGTATATATGTACACATCTTCTTTATCCATTCCTCTGTCGATGGACATTTGGGTTTCTTCCATGTCTTGGCAATGGTGAATAGTGTTGTTGTGAACATTAAGATACATTACCTTTTCAAATTAGAGTTTTCTCTGGATATATGCCCAGGAGTGGAATTGCTGGATCGTATGGCAACTCCACTTTTAGTTTTCTGAGGAGCCTCCATACTGTTCTCCCCAGTGGCTGCACCAACTTACATTCTCACCAACAGTGTAGGAGAGTTTCCTTTTCTCCACACCCTCTCCAACGTCTGTTATTTGTAGATTTTTTAATGACAGCCATTCTGACTGACATGAGAGGTGGTACCTCATTGCAGTTTGGATTTGCATTTCTCTAATAATTAGCGATGTTGAGCATCTTTTCATGTGCCTATTGGCCATCTGTATGTCTCCTTTGGAGAAATGTCTATGTAGGTCTTTTGCCCATTTTTTGATGGATTGTTTACTTTTTTTATACTGAGTTGTACGAGCTGTTTGTATATTTTGGAAATCAAGCCCTTATCGCTTACATGGTTTGCAAATATTTTCTCCCGGTCCATAGGTTGTCTTTTCATTTTGTATATGTTTCTTTTGCTGTGCAAAAGCTTATGAGTTTGATTAGGTTCCACTTGTTTATTTTTGCTTTTATTTCTATTACCCTGGGAGACTGACCTAAGAAAACATTGCTACGATTTATGTCAGAGAATGTTTTGCCTCTGTTCTCTTCAAAGAGTTTTATGGTGTCATGTCCTATATTTACGTCTTTAAGCCATTTTGAGCTTATTTTTGTGTAGGGTGTGTTCTAACTTCGTTGATTTACATGCAGCTGTCCAGTTTCCCAACACCACTTGCTGAAGAGACTCTCTTTTCTCCCTTGTATATTCTTGCCTCCTTTGTCGAAGATTAATCGACCATAGTTGTGTGGGGAAAAGAAGTTTTTAAGATTGCCTCCAAAACCTGCAGTGGATAATGCAGTGGGGATTTCTGGAGATCTGTGAGGAGGAAGGAAAGAAAGTATATGGCACACGATTTGGAAAAGTTGGGTTTTCTTAACGTGTGTTTTTGGTGGCAGTTTTGTTTGATTTCCTTGTTTTATTTTGTTCTCTTTTCATCTGATTGTCTAATGCAAGGTGTAAGAGTGGTAGTCTGGAAGTAGAAATTGAGCTGAAGAAAAATGTCGTCCTCTCCTTCTGAACTTGACAGAGTTCAAAGTGAGGAATAATGAGCATCAGCTATCAAAGTGGCAGGGCCACCATGGAACAGCCGAGGTCAACGGTTAAAGGAAACAGCAAGTGAAGAAGTCGAGATGCAGTTTGTTCAGCAGGTAGCTGGATTTGTTTGAGCATAAGTGATTATCTGGAAATGAGCTGGGCAACAGCACATTGAAGAAGGAGTAAGGAAGCAGAAAGTACAGGAGTGGAAAAAAGGAGATGGTAGAGGGCTGCTGTAGTGACTGATGATAATACTGGTGTAAGCAAGGTGGGATTAGCAGACAGCAGGGTTTCCGATATTGTTCCAAGAGCCTCTGAGTCCATTTGTGAGAGGGGGGGAAAGGGATATTCGAGACCCTAAGAGAAGTCAACTAAAGTCTGGATTGATTAGTCTTCTTCAAATGTCCTAGTACCAGTAAGCAAGCCTGAAATGAAGTATCTGGTTTTCAGGACTCATATTTGTGGCTATGGCAGCACAGGAAGGTGCACAGGTGGATACTTCTTTTGATTTCTTGCTTCCCAAAAGTCAAACATCCCTTCTGCTGTGGATAGGCTGTCAGTAATACCCCGTGGAAATACAAATTAAAACATCAAAGAAGTATGTGAACAAAGAGAAATAAGAAAGTCACGATGGCCAAATGTGAAATAATCTGCTGCGTGGTGAACTAGCTATGAGCTGAACGGGATAGGAAAATAAAATAGTATCTTTTAAAAAGACTGGTTGGTTCAGGGGGTTACATTATTAGTTCAACAGAAGTAAAAACAAAGGACTGGGAGTAAGGAGGACAGAAAATGAATTCAAAAGCCCTTGAGAACTGGAGGATGGAGAACTAAAAAGTAATCATAGTGTTCCATTTTCTTGTTTTCATTTTCCAACCGCCATTGTTAGCATTCAATTGCCTTCTTTCCATCTGTCATTTATCTATTCTCTATTAATTCCTTTTAAAAACAAGTGATTTTTTATCACAGATTTAAAAACTGGAAGATTTCAGAGATCACCTAACAGAACTTCACATTTTATAGATGAGAAAACTGACTTCAGGGAAGGTTACATAAACTACAGATGTCACACAGCTAAGACACAGTCAAAATTAAAATCCATGTGTGCTAACTTCCAAAGCAGTTCTTCTTCCAAATGCAGTATAAATACTCTATCAATTAAAAATGTTGACATTTTTCAGCTGATCATTCAAAAGTTGCATTTAACCATAACTTATAAAAATAAATGTTAAGTCCATTTTCTGCAAAGAAACACTGTCAATTAGTTTTTCCAAAATCTTTGGTCACTAATCAAGTCTTGAGAAATCATTTTCTACACACGAGGTGTAGTGTGCACATGCGTGTGTGTGCATGTGTGGTCGAGCTCACATGTTGGGGAGAAGTGGAAGAAGAAAATATGTTTGGAAAAGGAAACATGGGTTATAAATACAAAAAAAAAAAAAAAAATAGAGGATAAAGTCCCTAACCTCATAGAACTTAAAATATTTTCAGGGAGACGTAACATGAAATTACAGAACAATTATAGAACAATTTATCAAAATTACATAAAGCATAGTGAATACATAAGCTTGAAGATGATGAAAGGTCAAGAAGTGATTCTAAATAATATTGTTCTAAAAAGCAATATAAAAATCATAGCTGAGAAACCATGCATCCAGTTAGTGGCAGCCACATAGAAATTCCTCATAGAAATTCACTCAATCCTACTCATTCTGGCATTACACATCATTCCCTTAGGCTTCGGGTTGAATCTGGACAGGAAAACAATATAGATGCTTTACTGTTTTCAAAGTCACACAGTCTCTGTCCTTAGATTTCATGGTCTTAATGTTATTAATATTATTTTACCCCATCATTCTCTGTGCGCTGTGATTTGTCATGCTTCCAGGTAAAGTGTTTGTTTAGTGTGAGTTTCCCCGTCTAAACTTTATTTCCTATTTATGTATATCATTCCGCCTGGATTGTTCTAAAGTTTCATCCATTCTTTTCTCATAAATTTTCTTTGACTTTTTAATGACGTCATGGGCTTTATGAAGCCATCGTGTTTCTGCTTCCTACATTTCCAAATCCGCCCTTACCCCTTTTATTTATGTTCATTAAATCCATTTTCCCCTCATGCTTCTTTGTTACTCCTCTGCTACAACCTCACTTACCTGCGCTGTTGTAATTTCACTCTTCTGACCTTATTTTGCCTCCCCCTTTCCCTCTCCCATAGTCAGACCTCAATTTTTAAGGAATACTGTTTTATATGTGAGTATAACTCCCCAAAAGTCTAGAATACACTCCACTTGTATTTTTACTCTGGAACGTTGAAATACGTATATTTCTTAACCATGTTTACTGCAGAAAAGATATCATTGTTGTTAGAGACATGTGCATGCCTAAAGCACTTCATTATAAGAAGTTCCCTACTCAAATGTTTCATTACATGTGCATATGCATATTTCTGTATCTGTATCTATATCTATATACCTTGGCTATTGTGAAGCTTATATATACACACACAATGATTTAATATATAACTAAATCAAAAAGTGTAGGACTTACTCCCAACAGTGTGCAAAATCCCCAAGTTCATGTTTATGTACTTGCTTGCTCTCTAATGAATCATATCCTTTTTTCCTCCCCAAACCTCATTCATCAGATAAACCATGAGAGCTGACATCCCACAAAGTTAAGGTAAAACATTTATCTAGAGATGTTGTAGTGACCTTTGACTACCCTGCCCTGATGATGTATGGTATTTTTCTCTCCTCAGTGCTACCATTTATTTTCTCCCCTTGCGCACTGGGCTTATAGCACATATTACAGTATCAGTGTCGCCATGATCATTTCTGACTTTCCCTAATTCCTTCATCTATGCACTTTCCTTAGTTCTTCACTCCTTTTAATTCTATACCTTCTGCATCAGGCTTTCTTCTCTTTTCTCTTTTCTTTTCTTTCTTTTTTTTTTTAACACATCCATCACCTCACATATTTGTTTCTGTTGATGTTGTTTTGGTGAGACATTTAAGTTCTACTCCCTCAGCAAATTTCAATTACCCAATGCAGTATTATGACTATAGTCACCATGTTTTACATTAGATCATCAGACCTTATTCATTTTATGGCTAAAAGTTTGTAGCCTTTTACCAACCTCTCCCTATTTCTTCCACCCACCACCCAGACGCTGGCAACCACTTTTCTACTCTCTATTTCTGCAACTTTGACTTTTTGTTCACGTGTTTGTTTCCTAGATTCCACATATCAATGATACTGTGCAGTATGTGTCTTTCTGGTCTGGCTTATTTCACACAGAAAGATGCCCTCCAGGTCTAGCCATGTTGTAGCAAATGGCAGAATTTTCTTGTTCCATATGGCAGAATAATATTCCATATTCCAATATGGCTGAATATATATATATAACTTCTTCTTTATCCATTCATCCATTGACAGACATTTAGGCTGTTTCCATACCTTGGCTATTGTGAATAATGTAGCAATGAACATGGGAGTGCAGATATCTGTTCAATATCCTGTTTTCATTTCCTTTGGATATATGCCCAGAAGTGAAATTGCTGGATCATAGTTCTATCTTTAATTTTCGGAAGGACCTCCATACAGTTTTCCATAGTTGCTGCACCAATTTACATTCCCACCAACCGGGCACAAGGGTTCCCTTTTCTCCATTCTTGCCAATACTTCTTTTGTCTTGTCTTTTTTATAATAGCCACTCTAACAGGTGTGAGGTGAGGTGATACCTCATTGTGGTTTTGAGATGCTTTTTTCTGATGATTAGTGATGTTTAGCACCAGGTTTTCTTCATCCTCTGCTTTCCCTTTTGTTGCTTGTACCAATATCTTAATTTTCCTTTTAATCACTGGACCTTATTACCTTAATATATTCCATAATTTCTCTTTTATTCTCAGTTACTTCTTGCAGTTTTTGCAGAAACTGCCTCAATCTTTCCTTTTTAAAAGAACTAGGCCTTTATGCAATGATCTGTGAGTGGTCGCAGCATTCCCATTCTATAGGAAATGATGTCTTCGTTGTGTAGGTAACATAATTAACCAATACAATGTTGATCCTCACCAGAGTTTCTGAGAGTCCAAATGTCTTCACTGAAACCACACCATTATACAGGACAATTGCCTCTTAACTTTCTCAGTTTGAATATTTCCCAAAGTGTTAGAGTGAAAAATGATGTGGGCTTTAGTGGAAAACATTCAGGTACGCTTCCCAAGTCCCCATGAACTTAACATCACTTAACTTCTGGAAGGCTCAGTGTCATAATCTGTAAAACAGTAAGCTCAACAGCTGCCCCACAGGATTTTGAACAAGTACATTATGTATCGTGTGGAGTTCATTCTTAATGTTTTCTCTTAGAAAGTTGTCATGGCTTTTTAACAGAAAGAAACTTGAATATAATTGAGATTTGTAGTTAAAACAATTGCAAAAAGAAATTGTGAAAACTATTTAGCAAGTAAAATTTATTTTGAAACTGAGTTTAAATTTATAAAGTTCTTAAATATTAAGTATATAAAAAGATGATTGTAAAGATGAGGTTTAGGATAAGAGACGTAAATATTTTTGTTCCTGGTCATTTTTGAAGTTTACATCATGGAAGCATGTAACTGGGGGGAAAAAACCTACAAAGAAATCTACTTTGTAGAGTAGAGACTAAGTTGTTTTACTGGTATTTTTCCAATAAATGTGCGTTATCATAAACTAGATGAGATCCTAAAAAGTTTCAGGGAAACAAAGTTTGGGTAAATAAAGTCCTATTTCGCTTTTGAATTTATGAGCCAGTAAGCCTTCGCATTTTGGCTGGACACAGTCTGGTCACTCTTGCTTTGGTAAAATTAGACCTCTCATGACCATGAGTGACCAGGTTGACTGTATTTTAGAGATCAAAGGGCTATCAGCTTTTGGTGATTCTAGGACTGATTCTAGGACCTGGTACCTCATCAAGCACCAGCATCACAGGTCTGGTTTCAAGCCCATAATGAGCCAACAGAGCCTGACCACAAGATAAGAGAAGGCAATCTGCCACTATTATCCAAGGCATGAAATGACCTCTTCACTGTTCCACTGGAATGTCACTTCCTGGTTCTTATCTTTAAGTGAAATTGGAAGTGAAATCAATCAAGTACCAAATCAATGAAAGATCTAAAACCACTTAAGGTGCAACAAAACAGAAACTGCACAAATGCACGTGTTGGCACACACACATTGTGATAAAACATGACAAAGGATCACATGATCATTGACATGTATATTTGGAAAGTCTGAATTTAGATGAAGAGAGGATTGTTTGGAAACTCAGAGTGGAAACTCATAGACAGGGAACCCTGTCGCTCACACCTTTTAAAGTAACCAGATTAAGCCCAAGATGAGGTCACTCATGCTAAACCTCACACCAGCAGTTTTCTATGCTTGCTCTCCCAGAAAAGGAAGGGCAACAAATCAGCAACCTACAAAACAGCAACAAATCAACTAAGCCCACAAATCAACTAAGTGCTTTCCTGCTCAGCACAGCTTACCTGACCTGCTCCAAGACTTCCTTTTGCTCCACGTAAGGAGAGTAATCCAGTAATCCGATCAGCAAATGCCCAGTATAACTTCCTTGTCTCTGCTCACCTTGGTCTATAAAAATCTCTCTTTGTACAGCTCTTCCGTAGCAACTTTCTTTCTGTTAGATTGGATGCTGTCCAATTCAATAAGCACTGAATAAAAGCCTACTAGATCAGTAAATTGTCGTTCGATGCAGCATCGAACAACATCAGGAATCTTCATTGTTTTCTGGGACTTTCATAAGTAGGGCTGATGCTTTCTCAGGTGTAACATGATCCTTTTCTCCTCCATAGGACAAAAAGAAAAAACAAAAACACAAAAAACAAACCCTGAAACCCCCCCAAAAACACAAAAGCACACAACAAAATAACCTACACGAAGGCCTGAAAGATTCTGATTAGTAGATAATTTCTAAGAGATGTCTTCATATTTAACTGCTCTTCAATTGGCTCCACTTTTAAACTTTGAGGCCTTATCTGCTCTCACACCCCAGGTACTTTTAAACTAAACCTGATGTGTGAATGGCACCTCAGCTAGCCAGGCCACGGTTAGAGTTCAGGGCTCCTGACTTCCTAGGTCTTAGCTTTGCCGTAGAACTACACAAGTTAGTGATTTCACTAACAGTACAGTAAATCTTTTTTTTTTTTAATCATACTATTATAACATGTCTAATGAGTCACTAAAATATCGACTTTGATGATTTGGAATTACATGCATGACTACATTCCAACCTCACTCCTTGTTCTAAATTATACATTCTTTTCTCTTAACTGATTTCCATATAGAAATATTTAGTTTTCAACATAAATTAATACCCGGCCATAGTAAATTACTAAAGGAAGTTATAAATGTAAAATGAAAGTACCCTCACTGACCCTAGTGACACCTAGTTCCATTTCTAGAGGTGGTGCTTTTTAACACAAATATGAACATACTCTGCATAGCATTTCCCACAATGTATCTTGGAAACCTTTCAAAGCAGCACATACAAACCCACCTCAGCCTCTTCCACATTAGAGAGCATTCTCTGATGTGGATCCTCTATAATATATTTAACCTATGTCCTATTAATGAACATTTGTTTCTACATTTTCATTACAAAAATGCCAGAGTAAGCATCCTCGAATACGCATCTTTGCATACTTAAACACATTAAATGCCTGATCGTGGAATGTGCATTTATTAATTTTTATTTTAAATTATTTTCAGAGTTTGATTTATTGCTTAATTAACTGTGTAGACTTAAAGTGGTAGAGAATATATTAATAAGGCAGATGAAATTTAAAAGTACACCACATCTGTAGCTTTACATCGTGAATAAAACAAACAGTTGATGAAATATTCATCTACTATTCAAAAAATATTACCCCTTCAGAAAAGAAGTCACTGACATCATTGATAAATGAATGAAGTTTCAACATTTCTTTGCTGTTTCACTTCTTTCTTCCTAATAAAAACAGAACTATTAACCAACATGCATTTAAAAGTAAACAAAAGATCTGAATTTACATTTCACCAAAGAAGTGATGTGGGTTGCAAATAAATACAAGAAAAATTGCTCAAAATCATGGGTCATTAGAGAAATACTAGTTAAAACCACAATGAGGTACTAATACACACCTACTAGAATAGAAAAAGTTAACAAAACCTACCATGGAAATTTTAAGTTAGGACATTTAAGAACTACAACTGATCCACACTGCTCTTGGAAATACACCAATAAAATGGTACAAACATTTTAAAACACAGTTTGGCAGTTTCTTAAAAAGTTAAACGTTCATGTTCTCTCTGACAAGGGCATTAACTCAGGAGTAATAAAGGTTTATATGTTCATGGTCATAGCACGTTTATTTGTAAAAGCTAAAAACTCATGTCAATTAACAAAAATAGATTAACTGTGGTACATTCATCTTATAGAATTCTACTCAGCAATAGATTGAATGACCCATTCACACACACTGCAAGGCAGAATCTCAAAATAATTATGCTGTATGAAAGAAATCAGACAAGAAAGAATAAACACTATAAGTCTAGAAGAAGCAAACAATTCAATAAAAGAAAACAAATCAAGGGTTTCCTAGAGATGTGAAGCTTGAGAGGGAAGGAAAAGAGAGATTGTAAGGGGACACGAGGTAACTTTGGAGGTGATGGATATGTTCATCGCAATTATGATGATGATCTGTCCCATGAATGGATGTTTCAAAACTTATAAAACTGTACATACATCAGGTATATACAGTTTATTGTGTATCAACTATATCTCAAAAATGTTAAAATAAATTATTACGCAGGAAAATCTGGATTTACCCCTTATTTTAGCATAACAGAAGATTAGGTAACCCCATGTTCACTCCACCATCTCTGTCCTCAACCTTGGCTACAAAGACAAGTAAGCAATGAGAGCCCTTTCCAACTGGGTCGTCAAGAATGCTGTGTCACAAATGTCACATCGCTGGGCTATGGGATCTACCTTCCCTGAATCCCCACGTTCTGGTCTATATAGCAATGGCCTTTAGATGATCAGTCCATAGAGCCTACAGTAATCCACAAAAGCTTTAGATTATTTGCTCTTCCAGTAACACTGAGCACAGGAGAGACACCGGTCTACAGGTCCTGGGAATTTCCACAGACCCTCACCCTGCAGAGCCATGTTCATGGAAGCATCTGTAGATGCACCTTCTCACTAGGCACCTTCCCTCTAGTTTGTATAGCCTAACACACTCCGTATTAACACTCCCAGGGCTCCTATATAATATACAGTTCCTACCTGAGCCTGTAGGCCTTGCAATGAATGAGCCCAGTTACTCACGATCCTCTCCAGAGACTGGAGAGAGAGGACAGTCTATCTTCTTTAGAACACTGAAGTGGCCAGTGCAACCTGGAAACCTGCCAGCTGGTAGAGCTAAGGTGACTTCCACCACAGGAGCCAATCGTGACAAAACTGGTAAACTCCATGAACAGGCCAAAAACTACACCACAGCTCCAGAAAGCCTCTGACATGCCCGGCACTCATAGGGACCCTTTCCAAGTGGAGGATTGGGTGAATGGGTTTCAACATCTGGCTGACAGCTCCATAATAAAGGCTACTCTCAAAGCTGCTCTCTGTTGTAAACTGTTACGTTGAGAAAGGAGAAGGCACATTCTCTGTAATACTAAAGCCCCTCTCCTGTGTGAACTTCCTGGTGCTGAAAGAGTTTAGATCTTGGTCTAAAAGTTTTCCCACATTTACTGCCTTAAAAAAGGAAGGAAGGAAGGGAGGAAGAGAGGGGGAGAGGGAGGGAGGGAGGAAGGAAGGAAGGAAGAAGGAAGAAAGAAGGAAGGAAGGAAGAAGGAAGAAAGAAGGAAGGAAGGAAGAAGGAAGAAAGAAGGAAGGAAGAAGGAAGGAAGGAAGAAGGAAGAAAGAAGGAAGGAAGGAAGGAAGAAGGAAGGAAGGAAGAAGGAAGGAAGAAGGAAGGAAGGAAGAGATATCCAGGTCCAGGTCCAGGAAGTCTGACTGCAACAGGGCCAGAACCCTAGGACTGCTGATGGCCATGGCTGGCGTCCTGTCCACTCCATCAGACATGCGGGGCTCCCCGCAACTCCAGGTGGGCACTGACGTAGGACCTGGGAGATACAAGTCCTGGACTAGTGCTGTAGGACATGCACCTCTTTTCCCATGCACAGCTCCCATTGGTGACCCGGTGGGTGTGTGGCATCACCTCCCTGCACAGGTCCTCCCTCTGGGTCGGGCTGGCTACGCCCACTCCCCCCAGATGCAGATCACAGCCCGTCCTCAGAGGCCACTGACCTGGCCCAGCCATCACGGTCATGCCGACCTCTGACAAGGAGGGGCCATAAAGATTCCCATAGGCACGGCCCCACCCTCATCCCAGCCCCAAAGAGACACAGAGGTGAACCCCCCCCCCACCTGCAGGCCCTCCCTGCTCGCGTGGGAGCCCACAGCCGTGGGGTCTCCAGCGATGCACACAGACCCAAGGTCCCGACTCCCAAAACGGCACGGCCAGAAGTCTCGCCCCCTTGGAGCCACAGGAAACGCCCTTTGCTGGTGGCACACTTGTTATAGTAAATAAAGTCTTGTCCAGTTGCTGCACCTTTATGATTACGTGAAAGATTATATATCTTTAACAAAGCTCCTGTTTGAGCTAGACCAGCTTCAACTTTCACAGGTTCTGTGATAATTTGTGATTTTGATCTGTGTCAATTTTTTTGTTTTGCTTTGTTTCCATTTAATTCCTACTTTTTGTGTAACTAGAGCATTATTTGAAACATAGCCTACATAATAATCTAAGTTAAACTTTAATTCACTTGGAGGTTTTTCCCAAGTATTTCAATGTTTTTGTCTTTCCCATATCCTTACCCTCTGCCACCTATATACATTACAATTATGTTTATATTTCCTTTCATAAGGGTTTAAAGGGGAAGAGTTCAATATAGTCTTACTTTTCCAAGATGAATCAATTGTTGAACAAAGTTAAGATATCTTTCATTTCATTAAGTTTCTACAGTCAACTAATCTCCATAAAACAATTATTTAAGTTACGGCAGTGGCTTTCATACAACAGTACTCTTCACAAAAGCAGTTTCATTCCAAAGTGGTTCGAGCAGCAGTTCTCAACATTTCTTCCCTCCACATCATATCTTAGGGGGGAATCAAATCTTAGCATCATATCTTGCTGCTTCATCAGCATTGGTGACTTATTAATGATTCTTCTGTTACCAAAGGCAAGTCGGTGGGCCCAAGGCACGGTGAGGCCAAACAAACCGAAACGTCAGAGTTCGGAGCAGAAAAATTTTATTGCAGGGCCAAGTAAGGAGGACAGGCGGCTTGTGCTTAAAAACCTTGAACTCCTGATGGTTTTGGGGGAAAAGTTTTTATAGGTAAAATTTGGGGTAAAGGGCTGCGGGTGTGTGACTTTCTTCTGATTGGTCGGTGGGGAGGTAAGAGGGCGGGGCTCCAGGACTCTCCATAGGCAGCCTTCTGGTTTCAGCCAGTCTGGGGTCTCAGCAAGTAGTTACCCGCTTCCACCTGGGTGGAGGCCTTAGTTCCCGCAGAAGAGGAACCAAGGTCTTGATTTAATCGCTGCACTGTTGTTTCCGGACTGCTCCTCCGCTGTCTCTGCATCCCCTCCCTTCCCTGACTAGCAACTGTTCGAATCTGCCCTTTGGAACTCAGGGAAGGTCTAGGAGGCTGAACGAAGCATATTTCCTACAAACAGGAAATGGGGGACACAGAAAGGATTTGTACCCGGGTGGGCCCTATAGAGTCCTGCTCAGTTTCACTTCCACACTGGGCAGGGAGGTGGATAATCAGAATCTCCGCAGAGCATATCCAGTTTGAACGCCACACCTGGTTCTGTCTGACCCAACTCCCTAAGTGATAACCTCCCCCATCCCTGGCTCAGTTTCCTGACATTGATATGGGATAACAGTACCTGCCTCATATAGTTGTACTGCTGAAGTACCTAGAAGTCAGGGCTTTTAGAAATTCTATACTTCAATATCTCCAAAATGGAATTTTTCTGTTATTAACAGTAAACTATACACTATAAAAAAGAAGGCTCTATGACTCATTTTATTTTTATCTTTACCTTCTATATCAACTTGTACCTTGTAATTTCTCAATTTTTAATACACATTAACTAAGTAGAGCAAAAGGTCAAATACGTAGGTGAGAAGTGAAATTTTCTAAGTGCTGCATCCATAGGCACCATCTCAAGTACGAGTCTCCTCTCCAACGATTCACAGCACTGCCCTGCATGTGCCCATCCTTAATCCCACTCTTCTTCCTTCTGTGTGATTCAGTATTGCCAGAAAAAGTATTCATAGAGGCTCAGATTGTTCATTACTATTCACCAGGTATAGTTAGGACTTGCATCCTCAATGTTTCTTAGCACTTAGAACTCTTAATACAGCTCTTGTCACAATGCGTTTAAACTGTTCATGTACTTTTCTGACTCTGTCTCCGTAAGTTCTCTAAGACCTGGGACTGGGTTTGGTTTAAATTTGTATCCCCAGCAGCTAGCACGTTACCAAGCCACCGTAGGTATGAAATAAAAGGCAAATAAATAGATGAACAAATGCACGAATGGCTGTTAATGAAACTTGAAAGTGTGCTCTAAAATCATAGATCCAAGAAACATGGACCAGCAGGTATTCAATAGGCTCCACAAAGGATGACCAAGACTCCATAATGATAGCCTCCCAATGCAAAGAACACAATCAAACCCTTCTGGGTTATATTTCATGGTAAAATTGTACTCTATGGTCTGTTGAACCCTGAGAAGTTGACTCTAGAATTAACTTTTTGGCTGACTCAACCCTGTTCAATGTGAACACTGAGAAGGACAGCCTCTGGCATTAATTCCTTGAACACTAATTATCCAGCCTTTTCCAGATTAAATTCAGAATAGAATGGCCAGGTCAGACAATCTCCTTAAACTTCAATAGAAGTTAATTATTCATTTATTAAACTCATTTACATCTAATTAAAGTTTTCCTGCAGTAGAAAATACAAGGTAACATGAGTTATAGTTCTCTCCTTGGGGAGGGGGGCGTATCTGATGTAGAAACAAATGAAGAAATTGTGACATTTGTGTTACAAGAATTCACATGTGACAACTGAATTGTCAACTTAAGGCATAATTCTTTCAGGTGACTTCCTAGGTGAGTGTAGTTTTGACTATAGTTCCAAATTTGGGTAATTTTTTGTAGCCGGAAGAATAAAGCTTTACTATCGCCCAGCAATGTTTATGTATCAGCAATGGTTAAACAAAATCACAGAGACTGAATTTTATGTAGGTAACTATTACTGTTTTATGAAGCATAATCAATTGTGCTTCACCATAAATATTTATAACAAAAAACTAAAGACTTGAGGCTCAGGATGGAGCTGCCATCTTATAATCAATTTTTATGAGATCCTTTCCCAAAGCCTCTGAAATGGCAGAACTGTCTGTGAAGCAGTAAAGATTGGATGATTTGCCCCGGAAAAATAACATACGTTTATCCTAAAAAAAATGTTTCCTGGGCATTTCACTTTTAACCGTCATCAGTTACAATATGCTGCTTGAAATATGTTGCTTTCTTTTATAGCGTGTTTTCTAAGATTGAACATATTTCACAGTTGCAGATTTTTGCTTTAGGGATATAATTTCTTTCCTAATGGCATATCTTTGAATATCTTGTTCTTTTATGATGGCAAGATTGACAGTTTTGTTTCCTAACACCATGCAACTTCAATTTAAATCACTGTCTGAAAATGTCAATTACCATGAATAAGCCATTACAAATAGATTTTGTACAAGGTCTGAGTTTATGAGGCTAAATGTTAAATCTCTAAGTCCATAAAATGCTTTATGACTTAGTTATTATTTTCATTTATGATAATAGTAGTGACCTAAAATTTGATTTGAAGCCCTCAAGTCGCTTCAGTCTTCATGTTTGGTGTATGCAAAATGTCCCCTACCCTTGGATCTATAATCACAGAAGTGGGTGTGTCCTAAACAGATACTTAATACTTTTGGAGGGGGACAAAAGATCATTTCTTCTAGTCATTTTTCAGAAAGGACTAGAGGGAGAGTAAGGTCTTCTCAAGATCGTATGTTGCTGATTTGGGCACTTCCCATCATTTTCTAGAATTAAACGCATTATACTTGTTTGTATGTTTGTCTTCCCACAACACTATGAGTAAAACATGTACTTTATTTTTCTTTGCACCCAGAAACTAACAAAAAAAATATGTGCTTAGAAATCTCTGAATAAATATTTGTGGAATATGCCACATAAGAAATGGATGGATGGATGGATGGATGGATGGATGGATGGATGGATGAGTGCATGAAATCACTACAGTATGCTGCCTGATGCAATTGGCACGCTTGATTGTCACAGATATTGGGCCATCCAAACCTATTCCCTTTTTGAAGGTAAGTAATGGCCTAAAATAAATTTCTGAACGATATAGCTATACATGCTAATTTAAAGATTTTAGGAGATCTTAGAAATCTTTATTGAGCCATGCAAAACATTTTTTTCCTAATGAACTTTCATAAATCTTCAAAATATTTAACTCCCTTGTATAGGAGCACAAATTTCAATGCCAGAAGTTCATCAGTGTCATGTTCATTTAAAATCTCTTTTTACCAGGAAACTCAGAAAACAGCACAATTTAGAACCCAGTCTAAGATGTTCCCTGGACAAGCCAAGCAGAAACAATGTATTCTTCTCCTTCGGAAAGATAATAAACCTCATTTCGAAACAGCTGTAGCTTTATGTAGGCGGCATTAGGGATCATATTTCATTTTCAGACTTTTAAAAAAATAATAATAGTATTAACTCTTACTGCTCTGATAAAGAAAAGAAAAAGGGTTTTCTTTACTAAGAAAGGATAAGATATATTCGGTTTTAAGGAAAAGACACAACTGGCTAATGGCACTATGTAGATAGAAGGCAATCAGCACCCCATTTTGAAAGAAGTAAAGGCACAAAAATTGGCAGCTATGGCAGATATTTGAAGATATTTTTCTTTGCCAGCCCACATCTCCTGTATCTTCTGTTAACTGGATTAAAGCCAGCTGCTGTACAACCAGAAACAGAACTTTGTCACACATGGGAGCATGGCGGTAGTAGTGAGGTTTACCCAATATGCCGAGGAGTGCACACAAACATTTAAGAAATGGCATTTTCTTATCATTTAAATCAACTGAGAGTCACCTTTAACAATTTCCAAATTATGAAAATAGAAGCCAATACGCTCTAACGTGGGATCCCACTTTTTGACACCAGTGGGAGTTGCCGAGAGTTGCATCAGATTGTGTGCAGGGGGGCAGAGGCGCTGGGTACGCCTCCCGTGGGCCCATAGGCTGCATCGGAGCAGTGAACGAGGGGCTCCCTCCTAAGCATCTCTGAAGGCATTTCTGGCTCTTGCAGGACATCCCAGGTATCCCTAAAAACATGAACGTCTCCACTTTAGAAGCCATGAGAGTCTAGATAATATTTTCACTAATCCTGAAAACTTCTTCCAAGATTTCTTTTACAAAAAATTCTCTTATTTTTTAGCTTGTTTCCTGGTTTTGAGTAGAAATACTGTGTATATTCTCTATGAATTCCCCACCCCCTCCGTTGCCATCCTAACCCTAGAATGTCCTCATTGTGATATTCTCTGCTGAGGAACCCTTGAACCGTGGATATTTTTGAAGTAGTTTTTTAAGGAGAGGATTTCACTGACATCACAGATGCCATGGAGCAAGGGGCCCCAGCCCCAGGGCTGCAGACCAGTAAGTTCCGCAGCCTGTTAGGACCCCAGCCCCACAGCAGGAGGCGAGTGGCGGGCAAGTGAGCAAAGCTTCATCTGCAGCTCCCCATCGCTGGCATTCCTGCATGAACCATCACCTCCCCTCCCCATCCGTGGAAAAAGAGTCTTCCACGAAACCGGTCCCTGGTGCCAAAAATTTGGGGGACCACTGCCGTGCAGGAAGCTGAGGCGAAACCGCTAAGTGTTCCCCTGGTGCAGGTCAGAGAGCCACTTGAACAGCAAGAAATCATCATCACTGAATCTATCTGCTTATTCTCTCATTTCAGGTCACCTCATACCCTAGAGGAAAAAAAGAACCAAAAGAGGAAAATAACCCCCTTTTGTCTTAAATGTGTCTTTTAAAAACGCAGTACAGTTTGTAGCATCTACGTCACGTCAGTAGACCCTGAAGCTATCTGAAATGTCACCAAGGAAATAACATCATAGATTCAACTGTTACTGTTAACTAGATAAAATAATACTGTTGCCTTCTGATACAAACCAAAACTGGTTTCAATTCTCACTGATTCTCACCTTATCCTCTCACGACTCAGGCTCCCACTCACCCTCCCCTGCTCCCTCAGGGCCCCCCACCTGAGTAGAGGAATCTCCATCCTCCCAGGTGCTTATGCCGGAAGCCAGGCAGCCACTGCCAACTGTCTGCCTCTCATCATCACCAATAGAATTTCCCTCAAACCTGTCCCGCTCTGTCAGCTTCCCATCATCCCCTTGCACAGCTCTGTTCCACCTCCTAATCATCTCTCTTGGATACCTGCAATGGTCCCCAGAGAGTTTTCTGCAGCCACTCCTGCCCTCCTGATTCTCTTCCCCATTTGGCAGCCAGAGGGACCATTTAAGGCAAATCTGACATCATTCCCAGACATCCTGTCGTCTTGTCTGTATCGAAGTCCTGAACGTTCTGGTCCCTGACTACCTGCGCCTTCATTTCATCCATGATGTTTTTAATCCTCTGACACAGTCGCCTTCCTTTCGTCCCCTAAATGTGCCAAGGTCCTCTATAACCACTGCCGTCTCTACCTAAAATATTCTCCATCACTTTTGCATTTGGCCAAGCCCTGCTCTTCATTCAAGTACTGGCATCAGAGGTGCTTCCTCACGGAGGCTTTCTTTAAACCTCCAGAACTAGAGGAGACCCTCCCCACCTCACACGATCAAAACACCTTGCACTAGGGAACTACATTCAAATTCCTGTGAGAAACCATAACGGAAAAGAATATAAAAAAGAATGTGTGTGTGTACATATATTTATGTATGATATAGAGCAGAAATTAACATATTGTACATCAATTATACTTCCATTAAAAAAAATTTTTTTAAACACCTTGCACTTCTCTTCTCTTATGCCTGCCACCACGTACTTATTTGTAAAATGGTTAGCTACTACGTGCAAGCAGAGTCCACGTCTCCCTTTTCCTTCTTTCTTTCTCTAGTACCCTTGCACATAATAAACCCTGACCTTGAAACCCGAGCAGGACCCTGTGGGGCTCCTGGAAACAAAAGCTTTTCTGTGTCCCCCATTTCTTGATTACAGGACATAGGCTCCATTCAGCCTCCATGACCTTCCCTGAGTTCCCAGAGCAGCTTCAAACAGTTGCTAATTAGGGCAGGGAGCAGATATGGAAACAAGGGAAGGGAAACACTAGTGCAGCCTTGGGGCAGGGTCCTGGCTCCCCCTCAAGGGATACACAGAACAGTATCTTTGAGCTGTTTTGCAGATAAAGAAACCCTCACCAGGTGGGAGAAGTTAAGTGTATGCTGCCCACAGGCATGTAGACGCCAGACAAGTTGGAACCAGAAGGTTGATGATGTCGACTCCCGCTTAGAAACAAGGGAAGGGAAACACTAGTGCAGCCTTGGGGCAGGGTCCTGGCTCCCCCTCAAGGGATACACAGAACAGTATCTTTGAGCTGTTTTGCAGATAAAGAAACCCTCACCAGGTGGGAGAAGTTAAGTGTATGCTGCCCACAGGCATGTAGACGCCAGACAAGTTGGAACCAGAAGGTTGATGATGTCGACTCCCGCTTACCTCCCCACCAGCCAATCGGAAGAACGTCCACGAGCTGACCACGCCCTCTTTGAACCATTACTGTAAGACTCCTCACTACCCCTTCCAGGTGGAGACACACAGTCTTGAGGGCATTAGCCCGCTGTGGCCCCCCTTTGCCTGTAAAAGCAATAAAGCTATTCTTTTTTACTTCACCCAAAACTCTGTCTCCGAGATTTAATTCGGTGTCGGGGTACAGAGGCCAGATTTGGCTTCAACATAAGGAATCAATTAATTAATTAAGAAGAAAATAAGCACACTTCCTGAGACAAGAATTGAGGAATAAGCAGTTATGCCTAGTGTTCTGCTATTCTGACCATTAAAGGACGACATAAGTGAAATGCACACATGTTGAGTAGCCCGGAGAAACAAACAGCAGTATGAGTTGTGAGGTTCTTATATGTTATAAACTTAAGTGCATTACTCAAAACTACAGTTTTTAAATTTTAGTATAGAATATATAGATAGTAAAAGTAACCTATCATTTGCTCCTAAAATATATGTAAAGAAGTTGTCGAGGGTCTATTTTTCACATAGATGAAAACGTATAAAGTCGTGTTAATTAAAATGAAAAACTAAGAACTTTAGATCTTATCTCTTTTCTGTTTGGACTGCATTCTAAACACACTGAGCGAGACAAAAACATTTCAAAGATTATTCCACTTCAAAGGAGCATTTTTTCCGTTTCCGTAGCTGAAACACTCATATGTGTTATTTATGAGGGAAAAATGGTTAAAGAATGCAGGATGATGTTGTAAACAATAACCCCCTTGTTTTAGGAATTCATGGTACTAATTCTATTTAAGAGGAAGTTCTGCTTTTGCTAGCACACATTCAGTAGTAAAAGCCTCACAAAATGCAAGCCGGTATGACTCTTTACTTCAGTGGTTGTCATTTGGGTCAGCCCAAGAGTCTACACAGCCTACTGGTCTGTCTGGAAGTGGGGCATGTGCCAGTCTTCTGAAGGCAGGGTCCGTGGCGGGAAGCAGTGGATGCACCTTGAACATCTTAACTTACCTTAGTAACGAATCCACAATGATTGTGTCTCTCTTTAGGTACACCGCTCCTGGCCTTCCCCTTCACAAATGAGTTCTTCAAAAGAAAAGACTCTGCACTTGCTGTCTCCCCTTGTTTTCTGTGCCCATTCACACCTCAAGCCACTGCAGTCTGGGTCTTAGCTCAGCTCCACCCACACCAATGACACAACTTTTAGTAACTAACCACCACCAATGGCCTCCACTTCTCAGGCCCAAGAGACTGTGTAGTTCTCAACTTCTTGGTCTCTTTGAGGCATTTTTAAAAGGTCACCCATTCTTCTCAAAATTTTCTTTCTTTAAGCAGTGAGGCAGGAGATAGATGGGCTCCAGGCTAGGCATTTACAACTGGCCTCCTGTTTACTTTTCTTGGGGAGAGAAAAAGATGGGCTTCAGGCCGGACACTTACAACCAGCCTCCTGTTTGCATTTCCCGAGAGACAGGAGATAGGTGGGCTCCAGGCTAGATATTTACAACCAGCCTCCTGTTTGCACTTCCCGAGAGACAGGAGATAGGTGGGCTCCAGGCTAGATATTTACAACCAGCCTCCTGTAGATGGGCTTCAGGCCGGACACTTACAACCAGCCTCCTGTTTGCATTTCCCGAGAGACAGGAGATAGGTGGGCTCCAGGCTAGATATTTACAACCAGCCTCCTGTTTGCACTTTGAAATAGAAATTACAACAGAAACTGGGTAAATAGCTGGACTTTTGTCTCCTGAGGACACTTTAAGATAACAGTCGTGGCAGGAACAGAGAGGAGCTAACCCTCGTTTGAGTAATAGATCCACAGGTCCCGTATCTCCCATTCTTGGGGCAAGGGATACATTGCGCGTGTGCAGAAAGGCTCCTTGGGGGGCACCACCCCATGATATGTGATGCCAAGCCCCCCTCCTCCCCCCCATAGGCCTCTGGGCTGGAATCCATCTTGGAAAAATGTTGTGCAAGCATGATAGGGAGGGTCCTAGGGGAGGTCAGGTGTGGAGAAAGAAACCAGATAATTGGCCAAAGGTAAACAAAGACCTGGAAGAACTGCCCTGTAAATGACTTAACCTCCTCTTCACTGCACTCGCCCACACCCTTTCTCTCTCTCCAGGGGGCGTCTCTGCCCTGCTTCTGTCTGAAATAAACAAACGGTTTCTCTGTGTGCTCTCCCACTTGTTGTGCTGTGTCTCTAATAATAAACTTGTACCTGTTTTTACAGTTTTTACCTCCTTGAGAAGTGCATTTTTCAATGGGGGCAAGAGCCAGGGAAAAATACCTTCTAGCCTCTAGCCCCTGGCGGTCTAGCGGCTAGGATTCCCGGTTTTCATCCAGGCTCCCCAGGTCCAATTCCTGGGCAGGGAATTAAGATCTTACTTCTAGCCACTGCTCACTGCTGCCTCTCCGAGATCAGTAGCATGGGTTACTGATTATCTGCCCAATTCTCAGTATATTTTAAGGAGCTCTCTTATGTTCCTCAAGATTCTATCCTTTGTTCACTTCTCTTTTCTCTCGGTACTCTTCCCAGACTTCCTTATTTATTTCTGATGTTTGAATGCCACCTATTAACTGATTATTTCAGACAAAATAGTCCTCCTAGCTTACACCCTGTGCTTTTAGCTACATTAATAGTAGTATCTGTTAGGTTTCAACATTTCCTCAACTGATGTCATCTTTCCCCTCCAGACTTCACTTTCGTTTCTGTTTCCTATGTCAGGTAATGCCTGCATTGTGGAGCAGTCTACCCCAGGCTCACTTCAGCTAGTTTTCCTAAACCAGGGGTTCTTAACAGAGATTAAATGTAAATGAACCTCAGGGGTGGAGCAAGGCCGCATTGAGAGGGAGGTATAGTAGGTCATTGAAATCCTGTCCCAAATCTCTCGGTGAAAATGTGTGTGTTTGTGTGCTGATAACATTTTCCAAGTCAACATTTAATCGAATTCTCAAAAGCCCATGAACTCTAGAAAGGCAAGAAGTATTATCTCAGACACTCACCTCTCCTTCAAACTCCATACCCAATATTAAGTTCTTATAACTTTGCTTCTTAAAAGGATTATTGGTCTCCAATGTAACCCATTCTCCACATTACTAAAACACTCATCTTTCTAAATAACAAAACTAATAATATTTCTTCCTACTCCAAACCCTCCAAAGGCCCTCCATCTCTTTCAGAGAAATTTTGACAGGTAAACTATGTCTTGGTGATTGCACTCTGCCTGACCCTTCCTCAGGGGCCACTCCCCTCCCTCTCTTTGGTCTCCAGATAACCCCTTTCTCAGGCTGTCTTCCACCTCCCCCCCACCATGCTTCCCACATCCCACCCATGCAAAACCACTTGCCATTGCTTCTAGTCAACCAACACAATGCTATTCCAAACCTCAAGGAATGATCGTATCTAAGTCATTTCACTGGGTTAAACTTCACTCCTTAGTCCCTGGCAAAATCCTCTGCATCCCCCAAAACTCGCTTCAATAAAAACTGTCTGACCATCAGCCTCTAGAGGACTTACATTTCTGAATAACCTTTTCCTACATTTCTTTTTTAGTTCCTGTCACACAGACCGGCTCACGTATTCTTTTGACAAAAAATTATTTACTGTGTTAGCTTCTCTGCTACCTTTTGTTCCCTTATGCCTTTACATTACTATTTTATGGAGCATTTATTTTTTTGAAATATTTTGACCTGATAGAAACTGCATCCATTCATTCATTAAGAAATTGTAGAATCAGCATGAACAATCTAACAAGCTAGAGCTAAGGAAATGACCAGACAGGGGATAGACACAGTTTGGTTCTCACATAGTTTGTAGTCTGGTAGAGCAATAGACTGTAGACCAATAATTACATAAATAATTATTCAATTATAATTGTCATGGTAATAGGAAGAGAAACAACAAACTACTTTTACGGTATATCATTTTTTGTCTTTAGTCAAAAAAGTCAGACATATTTTATTTTTGCCTTGTTCAGTTTTCCAGGTAAAGAATGTGTGTGTGTATTTTATATATATATATATATATATATATATATAATATATAATATATATATATATACATATACATATTCCTCTGGATCAATAAACTGCTTGTAGCTTCATTTACTTATCTCCAAGATTTAAAAATATGCACTCTTCAGCTAACATCTTCCCCCCACAGACATACACTTCCCCTTCCTGACTATTGTTTCTCTCTTTACAACTTCCTAATACGTCTTCCCCTTCCATTATCTTCAACTTTCTGTTGACTTCTGTATTAATTCATTCACTGCCTGTATTTAACCTAAGCTTTTTTTAAGTGACAATGAGAGTAGGACCCTGAAAGATTCAGCTGCGTGGCATCCCTCTCCTTTCTCGCTTGCCTGGGTATCTTCCTCATTAGTGTGGTCCACATTAGAGTGAGATTTTCCAGAAATCAGAAATCAGGTTCTACTCATCGTGGTGCAAGTGGCACACCAGGTGCATCCCCCTGCATATCCCCCTCAGGGGGATGTCAGGTGCATCCCTCCAGCATGTCCCCCCAAGTCCCTGTTTTACTCACGTTGATCTTGATGAGCTGACTGTACTTTTCCCGGCATCCTTATCAATGTGTGCTGTGCAACTCAACATCTTCGCTACCACTCTTAAAGTTATTGAATAATAATTCTCAATAATAAATCATTACATAAAACAAATGTTAAATCAGTGGAATGCATTTGGGGCTGAAACTTTCATAAGCCACCCAGATATTACTGCTTTCCGTGTATTTTACTTCATTCATGATGGATAAAGAAGTAGGAAGCTTCAGACTGCATCTTCCCAGTGGTTTTTCAGGCACCGCTGGTTTGTGGCTCCAAAACCTTGTTTTAGTCCAGGAATTTGTTTTTTGTCTTTGCTTATTTTGTTGATTGCTTTTGTTTTAGTGTGAAGATGTTGTATCATTTTTACTGGAAATGTTTTTCCCTGCTCCTGGTATAAATAATAATCATGCATCTTACAATAGTTGGAGTATTAGATACAATGAAATACTGTAAATGCCAGGCTTTTAAAATTATTATTATCCTGCTACCCTGAATATGTCAGCATGCTCTCTTAAGAATAAGAATATTCTCCCGTAGAAAATATTTGCAAACGAAGCGACTGACAGAGGGTTAATCTCCAAAATATACAAGTAGCTCAGGCAGCTCAATACCAAAAAAAACCACAAACAACCCAATCCAAAAATGGGCAGAAGACCTAAATAGACATTCCTCCAAAGAAGACATACAGATGGCCAACAAACACATGAAAGGCTGCTCAACATCACTAATCATTAGAGAAATGCAAATCAAAACTACGATGAGGTATCACCTCACACCGGTCAGAATGGCCATCATCAAAAAATCTACAAACTATAAATGCTGGAGAGGATGTGGAGAAAAGGGAACCCTCTTGCCCTGTTGGTGGGAATGTAAATTGATACAGCCACTAT